>NW_024541256.1:600000-894827 GCF_016758755.1 Suillus discolor
GTATGACATCTTCGCGGTGGGTGATTGATTTCAATGCAGCTAGAAACCTTTTTTTTTCACACCCCATTGCACTTTTTCTAGTTATTCAGGCGGAACCTGAAGTCCTTGTCCTTGTGGTTGACCTTTGTGGCCTTGTTTCCTATGGTGGATCTTTGGTAACTGTTCAATTTGCCATTATGCCGCGCGCAGTCTGCTGTATTTATTGTTGTATGTCTTGTATTCATCATTGTATATCCTAATAGAGCATATGTACAGGTGAGTCATGCATGACAACACTGCGCAATTGTCAGAGTGTAATCTTCCTTTCATTCCCGCATTCATACTCACAGGAGTCTGAGATCTCCATTGAGCCTCAGCAAGGTGCAAATAAGGACAGACAAGAGATAGGCACAGCAAGAAAAGGGCTAAATGACGCAAAGATGATAATGCAAATGTAAAATGTAGATTTTTGCTATCCATACATGGAAGGGAGGGTCACTAGCCTAGCGGGCAGTCAGACGAGCGCCACTTCAGAATCCTACATGCTAATTAACAAGATGCGCACACAACATCGATAATTACCAGCTGCACGATGCAAGATTCAGCATTTTTCATAGACAACATGTTTGCAACTCACAGCCACTCGGGGGAACAGTATACTGGAAACCTCGGCATAATCAATTGTCTCACAAAGATCTGGAACCACCTTTAGGGCACACTCTTGTACCTGTACCTAATCGGATCATGCTATGACATGTCATTGATTAACAAACTCACCATAGCATGCTCAGACTCCAGCGCATGATACACAAGTGGGAGAACCTCTGAAAATAATGTAAACTGTGTGAGATGTAATACCGATTCTGTTGCTCACATTCGCAAAAACACCCTTGAGTTTTACTCCGCAACATGTGGAGATTGTCCAGAAGTGTCAGTATATTCTGTGACGTGTCCTTGATGGTAAACAGGGGCTCAAGATTAGGCAGAACAAGTGGAAAGTGAAGCAAACTGCGGTGCAGAACGAACATTGGAGATAGCAAATACATTCAGAAGGATATACAGAAGCGAATGCGTGTCTTTCATCTGCCAACGAAACGGCGTACCATCAGTTCTGCAGCTTGAATTGGAAATAGGGATAGGACACGTACCTCCTCAAGCAAGGATGGCAAGATCTTCCATGTGCATAGACCTTCTGAGAAGCGATCTAAAACCCCTGTTAGGCCATGCATGAATGAAAATTTCTCCTTTCACGTCTTTGCTGGGAAGTTCGAGCAATCGAAGGGGGTCTACATAGAGTTGTGCCTCAATGATTCTATAATAAGCTCAAGCGAAGTAGAAGAACCTTGCAAATCTGCGTTGAGCTGCCCAATGTCCAGAACAGGATGACCAGCATTGTCCCTAAGGCCACCTACATTTCCATGATTTCTGAACAGCAGACTGCCTATATAATGTACGGCATATATCAACTGAGGGAATACATATCTGATGCAGTGATAAGGACCCCTGGTCATGACCAATTTTCCCATGATCCTCTCGAAACAGTCACCTTTGTTTCTCACTCTTTCTTTTCTAGTTGATTCTTTCTTCAATCCAGTTTAATCCTCCTTCCAAAGACTCTTGCCTGCATATGGCAATTTTATAGCTATTTATGCCATCCCGATAGGGACTGCGAAGAAGAGTCAGACAAAGATGCTGAGGCCGAGATTGAGGTTGAAGATAACAGCAAAGCTATGTCACACACCTTTCCATGCACCTCTGGTTAGATGTCCAGTCTTGGACAGCTGGTATAATCTCGTCACCCATTCCAACTTTGGTGTCCTGGCCGTGAAGGTTCAGTTTCTTCAATGACTGGTATATGCTCAAATCCTAAAGACACATCCATCAACAAACACTCGCTCAATGGAGTCGCGAACACCAAATTCTACGTAATCCCAGGCTTGTCTAGCCCTAGCTCCAGATATGGTAGCTCAATACCTATGCCACCTCGTCATCCCCAACCAGGTCATTGTCATGCTCTCACAGGAACAGTTCCAGCATTATTGTCTCCGACCTCTCCGATCGCATACACTCCTACCAGAATTTGTGTCAACAGCAACCATACCTGAGAGACTTTTGCAGAGGAGGAAGATGAGGAAGAAGGAGAAGACCCGGATGATGAGCCTCAGATGATGGAGCAGTCTGCGCCTGAAGGTCTCCATGATGCTGCCAAAGGTGAGGATAGCATTGGTCTCCTTGGAGTTGGTTCTTGCAGCCCAAAATCTTTGGTGGTCAACAGCCATCGCCGTCATGGTCATTGCTCAGATTCTGGATGTTCTTGATCTGGTTCTCAATCAGGTTCGATGAGATTGTGCAAGTTCAGCTGTTCATTCACAGGCGCAGTTGCTCATATATAGCATTGGAGCTGCCTCACTATCCTCGTTGAATCTTGTCATTCAATTCGTGTTGCAGCTGCTCTACCTCTGCTCTGATTAGCATGCGAGTTATGGTGCTATTCCAACCTACTATCAAAGGTGAGCGAGCCTGGCTATGTGTTTGCGTGATCTCACCGTCCCTTCAGACATTCGATTGCTGCATGACGCCTGATTTACAAGTGTATAAGGGCAACCCCGCACAATGTCAGGACCTCCAAGGAGAACCGCAGATGAGTCAGTTCCAAGTTCTGCTCATCACATACGAGTACATCATTAAGGACCGACCTATTCTCAGCAAGCTCAAATGGGTGCACATGATCATCGTTGAGTGGGTTTGAGCATTTTGTTGGTTCTTAGTTGTTCATCCTCAGTATTAGACGAGGGACACCATATGAAAACACCCAGTCAAAACTCAGCAGAAGCTCACTCAGTACTATCACTCCCGCTACCACCTCATTATCACCAGTACTCCCCTTCAGAACAATATCCACAAACTTTGGGCCCCCCTCCTGCTGGTATGAAGATGGCAGAGCATGCCTTGCATGTACAGCATGCAAAGGACTCAGAGATCAAAGTCTTCATCCTCTCAACACGAGCTGGTGGTTTGGGTCTCAACTTGCAGACTGCAGATACGGTCATCATGTGTGTCATCTTTTGTGGTTATGTTTTTTTTTACAAACACTGATGTATGTGTTTGCATCTTTGATAGTGACTGGTGAATAAGACTCTGTCTAGTATTTTGGATAACCAGTGTTATATGGACCCATGACTTGTAAACCCCCTTACCATGCTATTCTCAACCCGTTGTGTCTCTTACTTGTTCCTTAAAATTTACTTATATTGTTATTGTCCTTTCCGCCCGACCTGCAATGCTTTCCCACCACATTATCAAGACGTCTATCACCAATCTACCTGCTGAACCACTTCCAAAGTACACTGTTCAGAAAGAACACCACACCCAATGACTATGGCTCAATTGCTGCTGCACCCCTAAATTATCTATCACCACCAAGGTCATGATCAAAGTCATCAACTTGAAGATCCCTGGGCTTGCAGATGGAGAACTAGTACAAAGTTTTGGCCAGGTTAGAGCATTATCAAAGTATTTCACTATTGCATTTGCTCACAGACCCTCATCAGAAGATTCGTTGTGAGGTCAACATTTGGATTTGATTGTCGTGCGACAACTCTTGAGGGTGTTACCAAGGGATTTGGGCCACTTCCCACATTAGTCACTCCATGGCTAGAAAATGGGTCACTAAATGACTATTAGAGACAGGAAGTCAATCTTTTGAGAGAGAAGAAGTTGACTATGGTATGTATTGGAGACAAGCTGAGTCCTGAATTGACATGTCAGGTTAGAGAGGTAGCAGCTGGTCTTCGGTATTGTGAGTGTTCAAACGGCTCTTCCATTTTGGTTGACTGATCTCCTGTAGTACTTGACAGGAATATTGTTTAAGGCGACCTTACCGGTGTAGGCATTGTTTGCTACCCTACTCCGACCAGAAATGATGGTTCCTTAATCTAGACCAATATCCTGGTCAGCGGTGGTGGGACGCTCTATATCGGGACTTCAGTTTATCAACAATTCTCACAGAATACCTCCTATCACATGGGCAATACCCGGTGGATGGCACCAGAGGTACTTACCATGGACAACATTAAGCTGACTAAGGCCTGTGAAGTTTACTCTTATGGCTGTATTATGATGTAGGTGTGTCGCACTTTCCCATTCACTGTTATATTACTGACATCCTGCAGGTATTTTCTGGACATCAGCCATATCATAGTCTAAGGACCAAAATTGCCGTTATAGATGCAAAGATGTGGGGGGGTCACACCATTCTTCCAGTTAGAAGACATCCAGCAGGTCGCACAACGACGTCGGTCAAGGGAAATCAAACGGTGCCAGTTGGTTGCCGACATTATGGACTTCTTCTGGTCATGGACAAACATCATGGAGAAGAGACTGAAGAAGTTTCTGCTGAACCTTGCCATGAAATTAATCCCACAAACACTTCTCATGGAGTGCAATCGCTGCACCAGTGATGTCAGTGATCCCAGTTCAACTTTGAAATGCCAGTGGGAGTCGGGTATAACCAAGGTCGGTATGTTTGTAAGGATTGATCCTTTCCATGTATTACGTAAATCGGCAAAGGAGAGAAGGTAAATTCTCTTGGCTGGATTGCCATTTGCACCCGGCATTTGAGGTGTGTTGAATGGCTCGTACTGTGCCCTTCAAACTCTGAGGAAAAGGGCCCAATTTTTTTAGGTGCTGTAGGACTTGTAGTCCTTGTAGCCTCGTAGAGGCTATTTTTGCAGTGTCTCTCAGGTCCTACCACAGCGCGCACCCTTCCTATCATCAGCCGACGGCCGCAGCTCATGCACGCACTTCGGTTCACATCCGCTTTTCGTCGGTTCCGTCGCGCATCCCCCTCCGTCCTATCCATGTCCTCCGCTTGTCCATTGGTGCGTATTTTATCTCATTCGCGTTAGACTGATTATATTTTCGGAGATGATATTGCGTATGTTTCGTTACTTGCGTTATAGACCCTTAATATGTATTACTGTTATCTTCTCGGTTCCGAACAGCGCTACGCACGCAACAATATATACTTTAGACTTAGGAATTTTCATGTATCTTCTTTTCCCGCTATCGAAATTATCATCCATTTGCACGCAACACTCAGATTCTAAGTCTAAAAACCTTCAGCCGACTACATCGCGTGCTGTATTAACGGTCGCGCTATCGTTCACACATCGCTCATCGCATCATCATCAGAACTCTCCTCCCTCTTTATCGTCATGTCACATCTCCTTCGCATATCCGCTAAATGCGGGTTCCTATAAACCGTTGGCTTTTCTCCATGCTTTCGTGCTCGGCCGAACTTCCGGTCGCTCATTTGCATATCATATCGCACCTTCGGTGGCTTGCTCATGCTCGCATCGCTTCAAGTGCAACGTCGCGCGCTCTTCCATTCTCAGTTACTCTTACCAGTTTCTAAGTTTCCCCTCCATATTTTACTTAGAGGAATCATTCTCAGTAGCAATCCCCTTGGGCCGAATCTATACTCGCGTCCAGAGGTCTATTTGAGTTTTACCCCACTTCACCCTTTCTCCCCCTTTCACCCCTTCTCATCTAGCTATCATTCCTCACACACAGCGCAACATCGATGCATTCAGCTTGCAGCAAGAGGGCATCCCCCTTCAGAGACAGCCTGGGAGAGTGAGGTTGCTGCAGCCCAAGCCTGCCGGATGGTTGGGGATGATTCTTCCAGTTTGTTGGGCACTAACACCTGAAAATGCATGAGCTTGTTTGTTTCTGAATAATTCTCACTATGGCGGTAGTGGGATTTGCCCTATGGTAAATTTGGCCTCACCAGCAGAATTTTTTGGTGGGAAAACCAGCATTGACTGACAAAAGGACTGGATGAGATTGAGATGAAAGGGTCAGATAATGGAAGGGGTGAGGTATGATATTCCCTAGTTGAGAGATGTGGATAATACTAGGACTTCCCAACCAGGTTGAACCGTTCTACACCAAGTTAAACAAAAAGGTAGACAGAGACTCATATATCACATGATTGTGTTGGGTTACACCATGCCACACGAATGTGAAGGTTCAAAATGTTAGTAAAAAAAGCAGGCGTGACCATGTGCTGGGGATGATTGATTACATAAGTGGAGAAAATGTCGAAGTCTCTCAAGGCTTTTTGGAAAATAGTAATCCGTACTTAAGTGCTTTGATTCAGACTTGAGTCACTTGAAGGCTGGTGCTCAAGGGTATTTGACTCGTACCAAAGGTCACCCCCCTTCTCCCAACCTAGTGTGCAATGCCTCAATGTCTCCACGGAGTACTTCTGGTGGGGGAAGTCGATGCCAATGGAATTTCAAAGGGATAAAATGTATGAAGAAGACGTGGTAATAGGAAGGGAAATAGTAGGGTAAAACGTGTGCATAGTAATGAAGGGAGGTAGCTGTATGCCAAATGCAAGCTTCTGACACTGCTCAGGGGACGTCCATTTGTCCTGATCCCATTTCTTGAGGACCTTATCGATGGGGCTAAGATGCCTGATAATAGATGAGCTGCGCGTACTCATGCGTAATGTTGAATGGCTGGACGAACAATTTCGGGATATATTTTCCAATAAGCATGTCAGGGTTAAGAAGCGATGGGTTGGCCTTCTTCGAGAGGCCTGGGGAAAGTTATAAGCAGAATCAATGTAATATATATGAATGACTTACATGCACGGAAAGGCATGGTGCCATTCCAGAGATAAGGAGAATGGAAGAACACATCAATACTAGGCAGATAAATGATTGCAAAGCCACGCTCAAGCTTGATGTAGCCCTCTGCTTGCTGTTTCTCCTTAGCGCGCTTGAAGCACTTCATCACGGTGTTTCCAAGCATCTCCTTGACCTTCTCAAGCAAATTTCTCAGTCAGCTATAGAGACAAACAGTGAGCTGTGATCGTTCTGATGGATAAATTGCAAACCTTGTGGATATTGATCTTCAGAACCTTCAGGTAGTTCAAGACATTGGTCATTGTCTGCAGAGCAAGTAGCTCTCCAGCACAAACATATTGCTGACCCTATGCAAATACTCATTAGCCACGAGAGGAAGTATAGAGGAAGAAAGCGCTGACCTTGACATTGTAGTTGTCTATTTCAAGCAACATAGTCATACACGTAGAAATGGTGTCAATGACCTCATGAAGATGTGAAGGTCCTCAAGATCTGGTTGGTGTTGACAGCACACATAGCATAGTTGGAGCAGCTGTGAGCATCATGCTCGATGGCACGCTGCACCATGATACCACGGTAGAAAATGACATCAACAAGAGCGGATATATGGAGGACATCAACCATGGAGGCAAGTGCAGAATATTCACCAAGTGAATGTCCGGCAGATGCGCAGTCCTTCTGGACGAAGCCCTTAGCTCGCATATATTTGAATGTAGCTTGCTCAGTGACGACGAGTGCAATCTGTGTGAATTGAGTAGCGAAAAGGAGACCATGGGGGTGGCTGAAAGTGTATTTTGCAGTGCAAATATGTGCAAAGAAGGGATGAGTGTTGACAACGCCGTCCTTGTCCATCGTGTCATAGGCCATGTCCAGTACCGCTGATGAATTGCCTGACCCTTGATACCACCAAAGTGGATGGTCTTCTCCTCTGGGTTGTCCTTGACAATCTCAACGATAGAAAAGCTGTACACGGTGAGCAAGTGTGCATCTCCTTTCCAGACCGCACGAGCAGCAGACGAGCTGTTGTACAGATCCATTCCCATGCCAGGCTCCTGGGGGCCTCAGTGGGCTCTTGTTCCATGGCAAACTGAGTCTCAGTGTTGCTCGTGGCCTTCATGTTGTAAGAGCCTTCCGTGCTGATGTCATCGAAGCCACCAGTAATCATGACTTTCGCCTTCCCAGATAACAGTGTATCAGAGGCAATCTCGAGTGATTGGAGTGCAGTCACACTGAAATTTGGGACAACATGAGAAACAAAAATTGATGAATCGTTATGAAGACTCACCAAGCACCAACAGGAATCTTCACCAGGCTGCTAGAAGACATCAGAAGAAGGTTAATACATCCAGTAGTGTGGATGAAACTGTAAAGATAGGTCAATTATGTATATTCACCAGGGAAAGTAAATGTGGACTGACGTCTCCTGCAAGATATCGTTCTGAATGTCTTTCTCTTTGTGACGGTCTTTGAACATTTGTGTGAGACTTTCCGCGCCACCCATGCCGCTGCCAACACAAGTGCCAACTTCAGAGGGGTGGTAGCACTTGTATAGTTCATAGGGATCAGTTATTCCAGACATGTTCAAAGCCTCAGCAGTGCAAAAAAGGACCCAGAGAGTGGCGTGATCTGTTTGAGCGATGCTATCTGGTGGAATACTGTAGCGGCCAGCATCCCATCCAGTGGGAATTTGACCAGCAATGAGGCGACTGAATTTGAACACCTTGGGGACAAATCCGCGCGAATGCTTCTTGAACTTGACGAACCACTGGTCACTTTCTCCGGTCCATATGTCACATTTGTTGCCATGCTCATACTTGAACTTCTCGGCCTCAGATTGTGTGACTTCAATTGCTTCCAAACCATGAACAAGCTCGATCTCTTGGTTGAAGACTTTCTTCTTGGGATTATAGCTGTGGAACAACTCAGGCTCTGCGGGGAGATCAAAACCCGTCTGATAAAGGTTGGGATGTGGCTAACCAATTATCCGCACACCAGCATGCTCAAAATCTCCTTCTTGCAGCAGCTTCTGATGTCCTTGTCATCGACGAGCTAGCCAGTCTTACCCATTGAAGTGCTTCATGTAACCCATAAGCCAGGCCATCTCGATGCAGCCCTTAATAGTGGACACGCCTCATGCCTCCATTTCCCAATGAGTTCATAAACCACTGCAAGGACCAACTTCAGCGAATCCAGTGGCGACGACAACCTTCTCCAGATTGATAATGCCATGGAGCTTCTCGAGATCATGCAGGGATACAGTAGGCTCCAGGGCAGGAATTTAAAATGTGAAGTTTGCTTGTGGGACCACATTGACGGTTTGCAGGACCACACGAAGTAGAGGCAACGAGTGGACCCATCCGGAAACTGTGTAGGTGAAAGTAGTAGCAAGATAAGCTATCCGAAATGTAATAAGACTTGAAGCGAGCCGCTTCAGAGATATGCATGTAATAATGTGCGAGGCATGCTGCTATATGTATTAACCAATGGTTTTGATGGGCCAACAACATATGTGCCCCTAAGACATAATCAATAACAGATGAACAAGTGGAAAATGCACCAGCGAAGTCAAACAGATACGGACGGGACATGGTATGGAGGATCGGAAGTGTATACAGGCCTCAGAATGGGACGGACGACCTTTGGACAACTCGGATGAGTGCACGGAACTCTTGGAAGGTAAAAGGAGTGTCGAGGAGTATGATATGAAGCACCTATGAGATTGGCAGGATACGTTGTAGGGATTCATTTCTGGCTGGGCTTGCAGAGACTGTTTTTACCTTAGTGTTATGTTTGCACTTTTGTAGCTTACATAATCAAGTTATCTTTTCACCAGTTACCAGTATGAGTCTGAGTATTCAGCAAGTTTTCATCATATTCCCTCTTCTCTGAGCCTTGAGCCTGGTCCAGAAACCCTTTAGGGTCGAATAGCAGCTAGGTTCTGCAAGATCCAACATTGTTCAGACTCACCATCTGAATTGTTGTACCTTCAACGTGCCCAGCGCTGATCCGAGTGCTACAGTGCGCAATATCCGATAGGCCGATGTGAAACCCGATGCAATGTCTGATGTCTGATGTTTTCGGGTTTGGTGTGTATTGAGTCGGATATGATAGGGAATGATTTGGGTAATGATTAGCATTTCAACATGCATCGGAAAATAGACCTCTATGAGGCCACAAGGACTCCAAGTCCTACACTGCTGTAGCACTTGAACTCGTGCTAGGCTCATATGCTGCTATTTTCCAATGCATGTCAAACACCTGTCACACACCAATCACTTCCCGATGTTATCTGACACTTACCCACTGTAGAGATACAACAATTGCTGGGCACTACACGAAGTAAGTAGCCAGCAATATAAAAATGTGTTGTGGTCGTGCACAGCCTAGTCTGCTTATACTTGCAAGACAAGTGCGTTCGACCCGAGGGGTTTGCTGTATGGTATTAGAATAATCAGTTATAACAAAAGGAAGATAGTCCGAAGCGTGGGAAACAAAGTCCGAAGGTATAATTATGAGTCCGATGTCAAAAATGTCAGGTCCGATGTTTTTGGGTTTTGGGTTAGCGGGTTTGCCTCGGGTTGCATCGGGTTAGTGTCGGGTTTGCCTCGGAAATATAGCAAATGTTGGGGATAGCGAATGGCGGGTTACTGTCAGATATTTCGGATAAAGAAAGGATGATATTGCGGAATCCAGCTAAGAACTACGAATATCGGATGACCTCCTCCTACTCAGAGGTAGAAAGGTAAAGTAATAGGTAGGAGGTATGTGAAATATATAGTATCTATGTAGAACTCCAGAGTGCTATAGGTGAAAGTAGTAGTGCTGATATTCGGGTCTGATGTCCTATGTAATAAGACACAATGTACTGCGGACATGTAATAATGTGTTCTACAATATTAGTGATGTGAAAACAAGTAACTGCGCACCTAGTGGGGATAGATACGACAGGACAAGACATAGGGAGGACAAGTGCGCGGGAAACATCGGGTCTGTCGGATTAGCATCGGGTTTAGCGGATAAACATCGGATTGAGCGGATGAGTGTCGGATAACATTGGAAGTGATTTGTGTGTTTGACATGCATGGGAAAATAGCTGAATATGAGCCTAGCGTGAGCTCAGGTGCTACACCACTCAATCTGATGTTTATCTGCTAAACCCAATGCTAATCCGCTAATCCAACAAAACCCAATGCTAATCCAATGAAACCCAATGCTAACCCAATGAAAATGTCCTCCCTATGTCATGTCCTATCGTATCTATCCCCACTAGGTGCACAGTCATTCATTTTCACGTCGCTAACATTGTAGACCACATTTTTACATGTCTGCAGTACCACATGTCTTATTACATAGGACATCAGACCCGAAAATCATTGCTACTACTTTCGCCTATAGCACTCTGAGATTCTACATAGACACTATATATTTCACATACCTCCTACCTATTACTTACCTTTCTACCTCCGAGTAGGAGGAGGTCATCCGATATTTAGTAGTTCTTAGCTGAATTCTGCAAATATCATCCATTCTTTATCCAAAACACTCCAAAACATCAGACAGTGACCCGCCATTCACTATCCTCAACATTCACTACATTTCTGACACTAACCCAACACAACCTGACAAAACCCGCTAACCCAAAAACATCGGACCTGACATTTTGACATTGGACTCATAATTATACCTTCGGACTTTGTTTCCCATGCTTCAGACTATCTTCCTTTTTATATAACTAATTATTCTAATACCAAACAGTAAACCCCTCAGGTCGAATGCACTTGTCTTGCAAGTATAGCAGACTAGGCTGTGCAAGACCACAACTTTTATATTTGGCCAAGAGCTTACTATGTGTTCCCTGCTCAGCCATAGTTGTATTGTTACACTGCATTAGCGATAGTGTGCACAATGCGAGGACCTAAGAGATGCTGCAGAAATAGCTTCTACAAGGCCACAAGGACTCTAAGTCCTACAGCACATTCATCCAAGTCATCTGAAGGTTGTCCATCCATTTCCAAGGCCTGTTCCCACTCGTGATCCACTGTACCATGTCCTGTCTGTGTCCATTTGACTTTGCTGGTGCATTTTGACTTCATTTGTCTATTATTGAATATGTCATAGGGACAGATATATCATCGGCCCGTTTGAAGCCTTGTTTATTTGAATAGTATGTATAGCAGCACACCTCATGTGTTATTACATGCATATCTGTGTAGTGACTTGCCTCAAGTCTTATTACATTTCAGATAGCTTATCTCACTACTAGTTTTGCCTACACAATTCTGGACTGTCACACTGTAGGATATAATCGGGCTTGCTAGCTACCTTGCACTTCACTTCACTTCCCTTGCTACAAGTCATAGTTTATAGAGTCACTTTTGGATAGTTGTACTTTGCACAATTGATTTTTTGTTCATTTGGAATGATTGTTTGGCTTGACCACTGCCATTTTCACATCTTGCTGTCTTAAAGTTCTTTTGGTAGGCTTTGCATAGCCATACTTTGGTACCCTCGCAAGTCTTATACTTCAACATACTTTGACATACCCACCGTATCTACTCTCAGGAACCTCATTGTTTAGTCACAAGCTCTTTGGAACCTCTGCACATCATTGGACCTTTATTTCTTGACTTCAGGCTACTTTCGCTCACATCAGACAAGTACTTCAGTACTTCAGACACATTCTCAGAACTTCAGACGCACCTTGGGTAACTTTTCCTTTTCTTAACCTTCAATCTTAACAAGACATCCCTTGCATTTTTATATCAAGAGATAGTTCTACAGGCAGTCTCTTTGGGTTAAATCATACTCATACCTTTGAGTTCTAAGGTAACAACTTTCATAGTGCCTTCACAGAATCAACTCTTTACACTGTAAACATGGCAGTATATGGTAGTGAAGACTTTGTGCCAACTCCAGCTTTCATAAATGAAGTGTCAGGAGAAAGGATGAAGATCAACTAAAGAATGATAATTAGATGCTGATCCAGAGGATCAATTGTAGCAGAAATAGAACTCACTGCAACCCAACCCCATGCAAGAAGACTGGGAGTACAGGATATTGTGCCTCATTTTCGAGCATTCCACTTAGCATATGGTCAGTCAGAAATGTCTAGTGAATTCTTTCTGAACATCACAATTACAATTGCCTATGTAGATTTATTAGCACAAGAACAGAGTGAAGCTTAAAAAAAATACCTTTGCAAGTGGTTTCCAATTATCTAAAACTGTGAACATTGTGGGGTCCATCTCTTAATTTGTAAAAAGGACAGGTGAAAACTTTGACAGTGAGGAGTGACCACCAGCAGTACCTGATGCAAGCATCTTCTGGATCTCAGGAATGATATCTCACTTCATGAAACTCAGGTCAAAGTAGGACAAATCCAAACCAAAGATACACCCTGCCATCAAGTATAGTTTGCCAATCTCACCGGAGTGTCCACCTTGGAGACGCTGCTCTAGCTGCGATATTTAAATTACATATAAATCAGTATTTGGTCGGATGATGAAATATATAAAATAACATACCAATGATTGAAAATGAGAAGCAGGTATGAAATGATGGAGGTGATCCGGTAGAAGTGAATATACCTCTATCACAAGACAAAGTTCTTTGGCATCCTTGCTTGCATAGCGGCTAGCGGATATGATGATGGGCAGAGAGTTTGGCACAGGCAATCTAAGAATGCATGCTTGGGTGGGAACATCTCAGCAATAATACCATATTTGCAAGCAAAGGTTGAGAGTTCAATGTCAAAGGCCTTCAGCTCATTAGGAACTTGCACACCTGAATGCCTACATTGATTGGATGCTAACACTTTGTTCTTCTCACCCAGAGTCTGATTGTTATTCTTGAGTAACTGGTTTTTGAGTTGCAGGTGCCAAATGATCTTGAGATGCACAAAGTTAGAGATACTAAATCACAGTGAGCGAAGTAAGGCATCATTACCTCCATGTCTCCATTCTGTACAGAAGCCAATGACTGAGTGGTGGTCAATGAGAGCCCTACCATGAAAGATGATGATACATCCAATTTAGATACATCTTTGTACTCTAACTCAGACTCCAAGTCATCACATGCAATGGTACACTGAGGCATCACAAGAACTTGTAATATGGTCAAGTAAAACACAGTGCAGAAAATAATGATGGACTCACCATAAACTTATAGTCAAATTTTTTGGCTGTATGACCTGGACTGAACAATATGATGAAAGAAAACATGAGGGATATAATAGCCTTGACATTTAATTAAAATCAGCATGTGGTTGAATGACAATATGACACAAGGTAACTTACCTATGTGGTGCTTAGACTGTCTAGTGTTGATGGCCAAAAAGTATTGGAGGGCCAACATTGAAATTTAAATTTAAAGACCTTAGATTACATCATGGAGCAAATCAAAATATGTTTTAAAGCATGTGTTAAATTTGGGGGTGTTATTTATACAAGCCAAAGTATCTTTATACAAAGCTTAAGCTAAGTCCTGCCTACACTGAGCAACTCCAACCTTCACCAGTCTGAAATTTACCTCCTCATCATGGTCATTCAATCAATGGCCAAAACAAAGTGGGTCCGCACAAAGCTAACAACAGTCCAAAAGTCTGCATGCCATGAAAAGTTCAAGAACTTGACAAATGCACTCACCACAGCAAAGGATGTTTACCAGGAGGAAGCACAGACTGTTGCCCAAGAATATGGCCGGTGTAGAGACTGACATCTCTGTAGCCTTGTAGAGGCCATATCTACAACATGCCTTAAAGTGCAGTTTGATGCACAACTCATGCTAAACACCTCTCCAGTCATTCCCTATGTGAAGCGCTGTGGAAACAACAACCTTGCTGGGTGGCAAGAAAAGGTTGGGTCAAGCTAATGCCTAGCTGCTATGTCTAAACAGACGTGTTCGACCCTAAAGGGAATTGCTACTAGAATGATGTTGGATATGTGCGACCCGAGAGCGTGCTAAGCGCGGGAAAATAGCAGATAGGTAATGCGCGAGGTGTAGGAATGTATCTGAGGCTATCCGAAGTGTGGGAACACGTGGCCGAAGGTGCGGAAAGCGCGGGAAAGCGCGGACAAGGTATAGGGAAGTTAAGGAACGAGGTTTGGAGAGAGTGAGGGCAAAGGTATATTGCGAGGTAAGGAAAGTCTAGGTATAGAGAGGTATGAGGAACCTAATAGGGGCTAAAAAGCGCACACTACAAGGGACTACTTCGAAGGTAACCTATAGGGAGAGGTATCCAGTACGAGGGAAGTGTCCTAGTAGTCCTAAGTAATAGTCAACTTATACTGTCTAGACTCTCACTCGGAGAAGGAAGGGATAGGAAATATAGTAAATAGGTAAGGGCATGTAATAAGGCTGCAACACATTTTACAAGCCTCGAGATAAGGAAATTCACATACCAATGGGGTTTGGATGGACTATGGATAGATGAGGGACCTTCCTAATGTGTTTCCGAGGTATCCAAAGCGCGGGAACACGCATCCGATGCGGCCGATGCACGGGAAAGTGCGGATAAGCAGATGCGCAAAGCGCGGGAAAAGTGAGTTCGGTTTTGGACAAGGTTGTTTGCAGGATAATGAAGGTGCGAGGACAGGAAACTCGTAGTGTTCTATGCTCCTTGACATCAATATGAAAATAGGCTCTTTCCTGCCCAGCGCAGGTCCGAGCGTCACAGCGCAACTCTCCTGCGATAAGCGCAAAGTGCGCGCTACTTTCCCGCACCAAGCACCACATTCACATGCACACACCTAGCGTGCTTTACTGCGCTTGAAGCGCCCTGCATTGCACATCCATCCATTGTTCCAAACTAACCTCACTAGTACATTTTCATGTCATTATTTTTATATCAGACCATATTAGACTTTAATTGTTTGCTCACCATCATGTCATGGACCCTTATTACATATTTTACCTACTCTCCTCACTACCGCTTCGGCTCCGCTTCAGGGGCACATTTTTAGACATATATAAGTGCCTGTAGTTCATGTTTTACATTATCTAATCATATAGAAGCTCCCTACACCACACTATCAGTGTATAGCTCATCCATCCTGGGCCATAGTCAGTAGCTATTGGCAATAAAGAGTAACATCTATCCGTCTATTATGAGCCTCTCCTTATATCCCCCACCTCGCGCTACTCTGCACACTTTTCCCATGCTTCGTGCTCCTCAAGTGCTCCATTTCTGCGCTCATGCCTCATGTGCTTCATGTCGGCCAATGAGTGGCACCCTCTGTGCCAATCCCTAGATCCCTGCTGCACTTGCTTCCCCTTTAGGGTCAAATACACTTGTCACTACAAGCATAGCAGCTTAGGCAAGCAAGACCCAACACATAGTTCAGTATACACCATCTGAATTGTTGTACCTACACCGGTAAGTCTATTTAACATACCAAAACCAAATTCTAACTTACTTGTCTACAGAAGCTTGAAGTGGATATGCAAACAGCTTCACATGGGTAGGGGTATTTTCAACAAATGCCATGTAAATCCCTGGAATGCATTTGTGAGACAAGAACTGAACAAGTACAATGAAGATACTTATATTTATGACCTGCAAAAAAAGAACATATACAGACTTACAGTAAAAGGACATGGAGTGGGGGATTGTTGAAAATTGCTCGTTGTAGGACTTGGAGTCCTTGTGGCCTCATAGAGGTCTAATTTCTGATGTATGTTGAAATGCTAATCATTACCCAAATCATTCCCTATCATATCCGACTCAATACACACCAAACCCAAAAACATCCCTAACATTGTCGACCACATTATTACATATATTCCCATAGTCCGCAGTACATCATGTCTTATTACATATGACATCGGACCCGAAATATTGCGCTACTATAGGGTTCCGGATTTCTACGTATCTACATAAATATTGGACTCCCCATAGCATCATCATCTGAAGTAGAGGAGAATCATCTCCGATGCTTAGGGGTCAAACTTGATATTTTGTAGTTCTTAATTGACATTGCGAATATCATCGTTCCTTCACCATCCGTATCTGTCATTGTTATTATTGTGCATACCACTTGCTTTCCTGATGCTCGCTATCGCATCACTATTAGTTTCTGATACACTGAACCTGAACCCAATAACCCGATGTAAAGAGTTGATTCTGTGTAGGCACTACAAAAGTGTTACCTTCAGAACTCAATGTGCGAGTGTAATGCTTGTCCCAAAGAGACTGCCTATAGAAATACTCCTTGATATAAATGCAAGGGATGTCTAGTTAAGATTGAAGTAGAAAGAACAGAAAGGTTACCCAAGTGTGCTCAATGTTCCGAAGATGTGTCTGAAGTACCGAAGTACTCGTCCGACATCAAGAAATGAAGGTCCAAGGTTGTGTGAAGTGTCCAAAGAGCTTCCGATGAACAGCAAAGGTTCCGAGAGTGAAATATGGTGGTTATGTCAAAGTGTAAGACTTGCGAAGTACAACTAAGCAAAGCCTATCGAAAGAACTCAGAGACAGCAAGATGCAAAATGGCAGTGGTCAGGCCAAACAATCGTTCCAAATGAACACGAAGGATCAATTGCATGAAGTACGACTATCCGAAAGTGACTCTACTAACTATGACTCATAGCAAGGGAAGTGAAGTGAAGTGCGAGTAGCTAGTGAGGCAGATTATATCCTACAGCGTGAAGGTCCAGAAACTGCATAGGCAAAAGTAGTAGCAAGATAAGCTATCTGAAGTGTAATAAGACTTGAGGTGAGCCGCTACAGAGATATGCATGTAATAACATGCAAGGTGTGCTGCTATATGTATTAACCATTGACTTCGATGGGCCGACAATGTATGTGCCCCTAAGACATAATCAATAATAGATGAACAAGGTAAAAACGCACCAGCGAAGTCAAATGGACATGGATGGGACATGGTACGTGTCATATCCCGTATTCTGGACCTACGTCCAACAATGTTCCCACGCCTCATCCGGACCTCCGGACCCCCTGTCCATGTCCTTTATCTGTCCAGATGTCTATACGCCGAAATCTCTGTACCTTTGCATATCCACACATCCAGATCTGATATCTGGACACCTGATCTCATATCCACTTCTCAGGATCTCCGGATCCGACCTATGCTTCATATCCAAACCCAAACCTTAAATCAGCGCTCATCCCCTTATGGTAATCACCTGTTTCCGGACATCCGGTTATCCCTATGACCGACTGTGCTTTATTTTCCATACCTGATTCATTTCCGTCTTCAATTCATTAAGTTCTGATGCACTAGTGTTAGGCATTCCACATGCTCCGTCCATAGCCTCACATAGCCTTGCACTGCACTGACTGATTCTCCATTATGTCCTCCATAGTATATAAACCCTGTAGAAACTCCTGTATTTCCTTAGTCTGAATATTACACATATTAGTCCTCACACTAGATCTCACACTAAGTCCTCATACTAGTTCTAGTCCTCTGACTTAGTCAATATCCATCTCAGGCCTAGGGAGGAATTCCCTAGGCCAGAGCTCCACTCCTCCGCTCCTCTGCTCCTACACTCCTCCAAGTTTCCGGAACTTTCCCACGGTCCTCCGGACCTATTCTGCTTTGGACTTTGTCCCTGCAGCCTTTCCTCTGTATCCATTCTACTCAGGATTCATCCTGAGTAGCCATTACACATATCTGTACCAGGACGAAACCTCATAGTAATTTCCAGAAGTTCCTCCGGAAATTTCCTGCACCCCTCCGGAAGTTTCTCGCACTCATCCAGATCCGGACAGTCCTTCTGGACTTTCCCACACTCCTTCGGAAGTCCTATGGACTTCCTCTGGATGTCATCTGCAATTAAGGGCACATACTCGGGTAAGGGGCGCAGTGCACGAGCTGAAGCCAAGCCCTTCAGAATCAGTCCTACCCTTTGTGCATGGTCTTAACAGTACGGAGGATTGGAAGTGCATACAGGCCTCGGAATGGGACGGACAACCTTCAGACGACTCAGATGAGTGCATGGAACTCTCAGAAGGTAAAAGGAGTGTCGAGGAGTATGATGTGGGATACCTATGAGATTGGCAGAATACAAGCCCAATGCTGATCCAAGTGCTACACCAATAACCCAAAAACATCGGACCCAACGCTTTTGCATTAGACATCGTAATTATACCTTTGGACATTGTTTCCCATGCTCAGATTATTGACCTCACATCACTCACTGACCCCCAAAACTATTCCCAGACTGCAGACCCCTGGGTCGAATGCACTTGTCTCACCAAGTATAGCAGACTAGGCAGTGCAAGACCACAACATAAAGATATCAGTTTGGAGCCATCTTTGTATAGCCCCACTCTGTTGTATACCTACACTGTGTTCATCACAGAACATCGTGCACAATTAACGACACATTATTTGTGCCTGACAGCAGCTGACAAGAACCACCTTCAAGATGATGTCGAGACACTTCATCGGTCTCACATAAAAGTGACTCACACCAACCCTAAGGCACTACTAAGAGATATTAATGCTACTTTCAATGTAATGCAGACTGAGGTACTGGAATAATTTTTTTGATCTGTCAAATACTCACTAGATGATTAAATAGTGGACTGCTATCCAGGCTTGAACAGGCTTCGAGGGGATCTATCTTGTTGTTCATGAGGACATTGAGCAGCACCATGAACCAAAGCTCTTTTACACACTGAAGGTCGTGTCGTTCATCAAAGATGTCCTTGGCATGGAGCCAAAGTGTTTTGCACTTAAACTTGAGTCTTGGGTTGTTGGAGATTTTGGTAAGTCAGATTTATTCAATGATGGATGTACTCAGCATTAATAGATAATACTACAACAATTACTCAACGGCTTTCATTGACAAGACTTGTAAGCTTGTGTCGCCAGAATATTCAAGATGGACTTGGTAAAATTTATTGCATTTGTTGCATGATTCATCACCAATGTGTCATACAGATGTAATTCTGGCTACAATGAATCATTCACAAAAAAAGGTCACTATGAACTATGACAATTACAAGCAAAAGATTGCGGAAACTTATGGTGTTGCTCTCCAAAAATATCCACTTGGTGCCATGCAAAATCCTGGGAAGATTGGCCGCTGCGAAGATCTAATTAAGCTGCTCAACAACCTTGTCAACTCACATTGTTTCTGGGTAAGACTCACTGAAGATGAGATAGTAGAGCACAAGAATAGAAATAAGGAGCACCAGGCTTGTGGCGAGCAAGTATACAAGCCCTGGAAGCAGCAGACAAAATGTCTGAAGGCAACAAAGGAATCAGGTGCAAAGAGTGCAGAATGGATTGAGGATGAGGAGGAAGAGGAAGAGATGAGTGGCAATGGAGCAGCCATCATGAATGAGGAAGCTGCTGTTAGCCTATCTGCACAGATCTTGCTGAGGTTGGCTCGTAGTGTCAGAGAAGCACCTGTATCTGTGATGACCATCTCCTGAACTGAGTTGAATATTGAGCTCTTGAATGTGCGTTTGTGTTTGGTCATCATGTAGAGGTAGGCTATCCATGGGAAAAATCTTGTTGGTTGGTTGGTTGAAGTGAGGTGTAGAATTATATGGCTTTGGAAGGTGTAATATTGATTATCCTGTAGAAGACAAGTAAATTGCCGTGAAAAAATGAGAGAAACAGTCCAGAATAATGGGAGTGGTGAGCTCGTCATCAATGACGATGAGCGTGAGGTTCAAACAACCATGAGAAGTACAGCAAATAGGCCATGTGATGATGATGACGACATCCGGAGTTATCCACTTATATCTATTTATGGTGACAAAGCTTATTATATCATATGTCTGAATTAGTAGTATATAGCGAGCTCAAAATTCACCTAAGGTACTGCTGGAGTGCTGGTTTTATTGCTGGTAGGGGAACAGATAGGTAGCCTAAGTATTAATGAAATGGGGTACCCAATGTTATTACTAACTAGTAATATCAATTGTGCCACTCAGATGTATTTGCCTTGCTTATAAGTGCCTTCATCATAATTTTCAAGGTCTTCTTTCTCTGTGTCTGTAGTTTGTAGGAACCAACCCTTTAAAAACATGTTTAGTACTATTTTATATGTATCCACAAGAGGGTAATTTTTTAAAATTTAGTTTTGAAACCACTGACTTATTGTTTTCTGAAGTTTCATAAATAAAGCTATTAATATCATCCTGTGACATCATGCTACTTGAAGGATGTGAAGAGGTGTGTGGTATGTCAGAGTTATGTAAATATGGATAAACATAATACATGAAACAATCCAGAGGTGCTGCATGTCATCCAGTGGTATATGAAGCATCTGTTATTTCTAAAGACATGAAAATAATTTTAGTAAAAGATGATAAGACAAGTGTTTGGTTTATGGTTATTATGATAATAATTCCATACCTATATATTCCACTAATTTAAGTCATATGGTAGTAATCTAACCTATCCTCACCCAGCCTGGACTATAGGTTGGTTCACTATGATTACTATGGTCACTGTAGTTAGTGCTATCACTCATGTATTCATTGCACTTGAAAATTCTTTGACCTCCATTAATATATATCTTCTTGTTTCTTATAAGTTTCTTATATATTTTAACTAGGGCTTGAAGCTTCAAATGCTATTGTATCTTATTTATGGGATGTTCCCTGTTATTGCTGATATTCTCATATATCATATTAACTATACTAAATTCGACCAACAAGATTTTCTTTTATCTTTGTACTAGAATCTGAGCTGGCTGAAACTGTCAACAATTAAAATTAGCTCAGTTGTCACATAAGGTTCACTGACCTATTAGAACTTCTTACTTAGTATCAATTCTGTTTCTAAGAAGTCCAATCTAATGTGATAATCAAATCTGCTATAAAGTGTTGATTCTGGCTGGGCACTCCAAAAATGATATCTTAAAATCTTTTGAGTATGAGTGTGATATATCCCAAGAGACTAACTATAAAAACTATCTCCAAAAATGAATGTAATATAGTGATAGGCTCAATGAATGATCAAAAATAATAGCAAATGTAGAATATTCACCTGCTATGACTAAAGGTAAAATGTTTGACAAAAGGGTTCTTCAGCTTTCCACCATCTAGCAGATAGCAACTAAAATCAAAGCACAATGCTGGAGATGAAGAACCTTAAGTAACTTAGTGCTTGCAGATGTAGGTGCAAATGCTATGCTAACAATAAGAGATGTAATGGATACATTCATAAAACAGATGTACCTGCATTCATACTAGTAATAAGCAGTCTGAATGTCATTAACATCCATCAGACTTTCATTGTCTTCCTGTAATGATGAAAATATGAAAATTAGAATAAGTAAAAAAAAACAACAAGTAAACACACTATTTCTTAACTAGTCTGAGTGTTATCACCATCCATAGAACTTTTATTGTCTCTCTGCAATAATGAAAATCCAAATCAGAATAAATTAGAAGTACTTGAATTGGAGGCTATCCACTCTGGATGCTTAAAGCCAATCTATGGCTTTTTTGGAGAACACTACTCAATCTATGAGCATTTATGGGCCTGCAAGCAGATAAAGGCCAATCTGCAGCCATTAAAGGTTATAGGTATTCTGGATGTTACATAATCAGGAAAAATCTTGCAATTTTTTTTTGGTAAATCATACTACCTAGTGCACTGATTGCAGCAATATTTCTTGTCAAAAATTTCAGAGTGCAATCAATATTATGAATCTCATGTTGATATCTTAGATAATGTCTACTGTCATGCATAGTATATGATTCATACTATATCAGTTATATATAGAGAGTAATAAGGAAGGTATGAGAGACTGTCTAGCCTTTTATCACTAAGTTACCTCTCTATTTTTCTCTTGATTTATTGTTTTGTATTTTTATTGAGCATGTAACCTTCTATTGGTTTATTTTTATTTGGCTTCATCCAGCCACCAGATTTATTTGTCACAAGTTTTGTATCTCTTTATTTATTTCTGACTGTTTACTTTTATTGGGCTCCTTTCAGCATTAGTTTTTGTTTGTTAGCATATTATGTGACTAGGGAATATTCTGGTTTGTAACATTATTTAAGCTAACTCAACATGTTTAGTTGTGATTGGTCATGCTTTGTAAGATGCTAAACTTTGTTTATAATATACTTAGTTTGTTAGCTTCTGCATAACCAATCCCTGAGATGAGTCAGTACCTTTCTATCATGCTTTGTGAGGATTACATAGTATTTATATAATATATATTAGTAAAAGTTGATTCATCATTTGGTTTGTAAGCTACATTCTTACCAATTCATCTAATAAAATAATGCTTAGTAAGGGGATTCCAAAAGGTATAATAGGACTCCATTTTCACCCATGAAATATGACTTCTTATTTTTCATTCTTCTTTCAATCAAACTGTGTAAGAGTACATTAAGAATAGAAGTGCAGGCACAGTGCCTTAAAGTAAGATTAAGAGACATTATTATTATATTCTAAAATTATATGCTACCTTACAGAGGTTGACTATATAACCATTGAACAGCTCTCAGACTAAGCTTTACATGTATACATAAGACCCTCTCTTTCAATGGAACGTGAGACATGAATCTAAGGAGGACAATATTAAACAGACTTTCATAGGTTG
The DNA here is from genome assembly GCF_016758755.1 of Suillus discolor. Taxonomy (NCBI): domain Eukaryota; kingdom Fungi; phylum Basidiomycota; class Agaricomycetes; order Boletales; family Suillaceae; genus Suillus; species Suillus discolor. The sequence goes on from NW_024541256.1 coordinate 623,179, forward strand.
AAACACAACCTACTAGGCTAAAACAGACCTAATGAATTATCCAGAAGATAGAAACATTCCATGGCATTTCATAAGATTACATAAGAGGACAATAAACTAAATCTTTCCAAGAACTCACTATGTTACCTTCCACAACAACTAGAAAAGTCAGAGACTATTGACTTAAGAACTGATAAGAAGTCTTCACTGTGTATAATAGTATTGTTGTTATACATGGCTTTCACATAAGACCCTCAAGTAACAAGACACCACCTTAAACTGTTTGCCATTAATTGCCATCTCCAAAACAAGATTGATGAATCAAATTGTGATGAAAGAAGAATAGTGAATGGGCCAAGTCTGACTCTATCCACTATAGCACTTGGCCTAGTGCTGGGTTCATATCTAGCTATTTTATGATGCATGTCAAAGGCCCATTACATATGAATTACTTCTCAATATTGTTCAATGCTTTGATTAGCAGATCTGACATTTCAGTTGCATCAGCCAATCCAATATCTTGTACACTCATCCTTCCTATGTCCTGTTCTGTCTTGCTAGCTCCACTAGGTGCATGGTTCATTATTTCACACATTACTTACATCATAGCTAGTGCTATTATATGTTTTCCCATCATCTGCAGTACCTCATGTCTTTTCATTAGGAAACCTATACTTTTTCTTATGGTACTTCCACTACTTCCACCCTCTTAAATAATCTTCAAGACTTCTAGAAGATGGACAAGAGATGATGCTCTTGGCTAAGATAGTCAAGACATCAGAAGAGAATCTAATATATTGAAAGTTAGTATAAGATAATTAGATGTCAAGGTCATCAGCTGATCTAATGCCTTCCAGATATTCACAGAATTATAAGTTATTAAAAGCTAATATAAGATGATCAGATGATAAATGTTATAGCAATACAACAATGGCTGAGCAGGGAACATGTAGTAAACTCTCAGCCAAATATAATAGTTGTGGTCTTGCACAGCCTAGTCTGCTATACTTGCAAGACAAGTGTGTTCAACCCAAGGGATTTGCTGTATGGTATTAGAATAATTAGTTATACGAAAAGAAAGATAGTCTGAAGTGTGGGAAACAAAGTACAAAGGTATAATTACGAGTCCAATGTCAAAATGTCAGGTCCAATGTTTTTGGGTTTCAGGTTAGTGGGTTGCATCGGATTGCGTTGGGTTTGTGTCAGGTTTGTGTCAGGAATATAGTGAATGTTGGATGTTTCAGAGAGTTTCAGATAAAGAAAGGATTATATTTGCAGAATTCAGCTAAGAACTACTAATATCAGATGACCTCCTCCTACTCAGAGGTAGAAAGGTAAGTAAATAGGTAGGAGGTATGCGAAACATATAGTATCTATGTATAATTTCGGAGTGCTATAGGCGAAAGTAGTAGTGCTGATTTTCAGGTCCAATGTCCTATGTAATAAGACATGTGGTACTGCAGACATGTAATAACACGGTCTATAATGTTAGCGACATGAAAATGAATAACCGTGCACCTAGTGGGGATAGATATGACAGGACATGACATAGGGAGGTCATTTTTGTCAGGTTAGCATCGGGTTTCATTGGATTAGCATTGGATTAGTGGATTAGTGTTGGGTTTAGTGGATAAACATCAGATTGAGCGGGTGAGTGTTGGATAACATCAGGAGGTGATTTGTGTGTGATGGGTGTTTGACATGCATTGGAAAATAGCAGAATACAAGCCTAGCACAAGCTCGAGTGCTACATTGGATCCTCAGGACCATTCCCATCCCTCATGTCCTCCACCTCTATGCACATGAACACATGTTCCTTCCTATGACTCGACCACCAATGTGGTCTCGCACTTCTGACTCGTTGTGACTCATGCCACCAATGTCGCTCTCCTTTCTCATCTCTTTCTGACTGCGCTTCCCGCACATTGTATTCTTACTGTTAGATCATTCCAACATTTCTCAGTCTCATTCCGCATTCAACCATCCACCACTAATCCAGCTGTGTTGCCAAAGTACCTATACTGTTTCTGTTTCCCCTTTGCCCCTACCTACAGTATGGTAACCCAGCCCTCAACCCTTTCCACTTAGTATAAGTAGTCAGTCACCCTGTACTAGATTATCTAACTTGAATCTACTCAATCTTCCCTGGAACATACTTCTCTCTGAAGCCTCTTCAGCTTCAGTCTCTAGTATCTTTTCTTAAGTGCTCTTCGCACTTAAGTCTATCTTGATCAACACTCATCGTTCAGACAAGACCATCCTTACCTTGAGCCTGGTGACTTCAAAGACATCTGTCTTAGTAGTCACATGACACGTGCATTTGTGATCGCTGCCGACTAAATGTTGCCAGTCTCACTCGTTACACCGGATCCTTCTGGTTACATCATGAATGTTAGCAGATGACGCCCCTCTTAGGGCTCCACATAACAGATATATTTGAGTATGTCACAGCACCTAGTGGGGCTAGCAAGACAGGATGGGACACAGAGAGGATGAGTGCACAGGATATCAGAACAGCCGATGCAGCCGAAACATCAGGTCCGCTAGTTAAAGCATCAGGGTTACATTGGGGAATGTGTAGCATGTGATGGGCATTTGATGTGTTCCATGAATTCACTGAATACGAGCCTAGCATGAGGCTGAGCGCTACAATGGGTATACCCATACCCATGCAGTTTCCTACAATTGTTAAGTCAAATATCTTGTCAACTTGATAGCCTTGCAGCTCATATAACCTGGTCAGCTTAATCCCTTGATATGTTTAACTGATATGCCAGACTTCAGTACCTTAATCACCAGAATTCCTTACCCATCTGGTACACTTGGCAACTTCTGTAAGTCAAATATCTAGTGATCTTGATGACCTGGCAGGTCTTGAGTTAATTGGCCAAGTATTGGAAGGTTCTGCAGAGAAATCATAGGTTTCCTGATGTAGCACCTTACAGTTTCCAGAGTATCAAAGTCACAATCAAGATAACAACCAAAAATACTCTATCACTCATCCATGTTAATTATACATTATAAGTAAATCTCGTCAACAGAGACTGGCATCATATTTGGCAGCATCCTATTGGATGGCTGCTGGAGATGTGTCATACCAATAGTGTATTGTAGGACCATTTTGTTTAAAGTTCAACTATTCGCAACTATACAGTAGTGCTGTTTTTAGTTAGTTAAATATTATGTGTTGCATAGCACTTCATTTTAATCAAAACTCACACAAGGGTATAGGTAGAGGTATAGGCATCACAATACCTGTTGTTATATCAATCCTCGTTACTATGGACCTTTGGTGCCATTTTCATTTCCTAGTACTTACAAATACTGTTTGTTCTTGCACTTCACAACTCTCCTCAGTTGACTTCACATGTCCACTGAGGTTAGTACTATCTTCATATATAGTTCCTACTTAACTGACACTGCCTGTAGCTACTGCTGCAACAGGTACATATCAATATATATTAGTTGACTTTGCACGTCTGCTAAGCTACTGCTGCAACAGGTTATGAGCCCTGGTCGCATACAGTAAAATTTCAAATTAAGCGCTGTAGGAACTGATTCCTGGCTAGGCTTGTAGAAACTGTTCTTACCTTAGTGTTATGTTTGCACTTTTGTAGCTTACATAATAAAGTTATCTTTTCACCAGTTACCAGTATGAGTCTGAGTCTTCAGCAAGTTTTCATGACATTTCCTCTCTGAGCCTTGAGCCTGGTCCAGAAACCCTTTAGGGCCAAATAGCAGCTAGGTTCTGCAAGACCCAACACATTGTTCTGAATCACCATCAGAATTGTTGTACCCACAGCGCACAAAGAAAAAGACTCACAAGCATGTCCATTTCAAATGGAAAATTGGGAGAAGACTTTCTCTGGATCCTGAAGCTAGCTGCTGATGGGAAAAATTGGATGATGTATAAGGAGTGTCTACAATGGTTGATAGACGCTCATGGATTGCTCGGCCACTTGGATGGCACAGAGCAAAAGCCAACAGACCCGCAGACCCTTCCCAATTGAGGACTGTCATGGACACCTTCAACTCCAGATGAGGTGACTGAAGTCACCGAGTACAAAACTGCATCGAAAGAATGGTGGACGGGAGAAGCAATTGCTAAACAGCAGATCGCGAGGACAATACCCGATACACTATTCATCCAAGTAAAAGGCTTAGCAACAGCGCAAGAAATCTTTTCGCACCTTTTGGGCTTGTTCGAGCAACACTCGCAAGTAGTCTCTGTTGAGCCACTATGAAAGCTCCAAGATCAAAAGTGTTCTGAAAAAGGAAACATCAGAGAACATTTTGACAAGATGTGAACAATTAAAGAACAATTAGCCTCACTGGGACATGCACATTCCAACGAGAGCTTCGCAGCAATGATCATGAGCTCATTGCCAAGCAGCTACGACACCCACATATCAGTGCTAACGGCATCTGCAAAAGTGTCTAGTGCAAAACCTACCTCAGACATGCTGATATCAACAATTGTCGAGCCTTGAAGTCGAAGAAAGCAGGACCCTCGAGTGATGATGCTGCCTACAACACAAATGCAGGTCAGCGCACTCGGAGGATAAAGGGAAACTGCCATAACTGCAGCAAATATGGGCACATGCAGAAAGACTGCGGAGGTCCTGGAGGAGGAGGAGCATCAGGAGGCAAAGGGAAGCCAGACGCGAAAGGCAAAAGACCTGAGACTGCGGCCACAGCAAAGGACAAAAAGGACGACAATGAACCTGAAGGAGTCTGGTTAGCGCATGACACAAATGAAACAGCAGAGCAAACAACATACACATATGCGACAGTATCGAGCTCTAACTCCCTGTGTGAATCCAAAACGGAGCTATTCAACTCTGGAGCATCAAGACATATGTCGTCCTATCGAGATTTGTTCCAAGATTTCATTAGTATCGCACCAAAGCCAATCACAACAGTGGATAGGCATACCTTTGAGGCCATGGGCAAGGGGAATATTCAGATCACTCTGCCAAATGGCCAATCTCAGACTCGCATACTGCTAAAGGATGTGCTGTATGCACCGAAGATGGGACTAATGCTAGTCTTGATCAGTAGATTAGCAAACACCAGATATGCAGCACTCTTCTGCGAAGACTCATGCAAGATCTTCGACAGGAAAAAGAAGCTCCTGGGAGAAATCCCAGCCAATAAGGGTCTATACTGTATCAAAGGTCCAAAGAGACCATTTGCAGGGGCAACGAGCTTGAAGGAAACACTCACAATGCATGACATTGAAGGTTCAACGATTCAGTGAGGCACGAACAATGCTCCTGACTGTATCTATAAATGTTGTAAGGTCGCGCGTTGCCTAGTCTGCTATACTTGAGACGACAAGTGCGTTCGACCCTAAAGGGGAAGCGAGTACAGCAAGGATCTAGTAGTATGTGCCGAAGGCGCTACTGGTTGGTGAATGCGAAGCGTGGGAAAGCGCAGGTGCGCGCGAGGCGCAAGAGTGCGCGAAGCGCGGGAATGCACGCGCGTGTATGCGGAAACAAGTGAAAGTAAGAGTGAGTTTGCTTAAGTGATGATTAGACACTAGACAAGAGGTGAGAGATGCAAGCTGAGGGACGTTATATGCGAGGTGCCAAGGAATAGATTTCAACTATGCTCTGCTGGGTAGTAAATGGGTATTGTTCTGGTTCAGTCCTCTGTTGTTCTTGGTGGGTGAGTAAGTGAGTAAGTCCATAATAGTATGTACTGCTGGCGCTTAAGTATGGCGCCTAAGCGCTGTCATGCGGAGCTGAAGCGCTACTGAGTAAGGTATGTAAGGATATATGTAAGTAAGGGTCCATGATAAAAATAAAGATGGAACGATATGCAAATGTGAGAAATGGAAATATACGCACTAGGGGACTTGGTGGACAGTGGATGGATGCTTCCGGATGGCTGGCACTATAGGGTGCTCAAGCGCAGGAAAGCGCGCGCGCATATACATCGTGAAGCGCGGGAAAGGTACGCGCACATTGCACGATGCGCGGGAAAGCTGCGCCTCATGTAGGAATAGCTGTAGGAAGCATACAGAGTGATGCTACAAGTTCGTGCCATGTACTCCCTAGTGAAAACTGCGATATTGCACAATGAGAGGCACGAGTCTCTACAACGTACACGCCCAACTAGGCCACATAGCCCCCAGTACTATTGCTCAAATGATCCGCGATGGTGCAATCACTGGAATCGCACTTGATCTGTCTGAAGCAACAATGGAGAACTGTGAATCATGTGAATATGCAAAAGCTACATGAAAGCTGATTGGAAAAGTTCGAGACCCACCTAGATGCAAAAATTTCGGCGATGAGGTCCACAGCGACCTCTGGGGACCCTCACCTGTTCATATGCCTAGACAAAAGGAGTATTTTGTATTGTTCACAGACGATCATACACGGTTTATGCACCTTTATCTCCTCAAGTCCAAAGATCAGACTTTCGACACCTACACAAAGTTTGAGGCTTGGAGCAGTACCCAGCTTGATGTGAAGATCAAGCATCTTCATTCAGATCACAGGGGAGAATATACCAGCGATGAGTTCACATGCCATCTAAAGAATAGTAGGACAGAGTGCAAACTTACCATACACGATACTCCAGAACATAATGGAGTGGCCGAGTGCCTCAATAGAACTGTTGTTGAGCATGCGCGCACACTCCTACATGCAAGTGGGTTGCTGAAATACCTTTGGGGAGAAGCCATAATGCATGTTACATGGCTGAAGAACCATACTGTGACACACGCGCTAGGGAACAAAACACCATATGAGATGCTGTTTAAAAAGAAGCCTGACTTGGGAAACATACCTGTATGGGGGAGCCGCGTCAAGGTACACACCACAATTGGCTCAAAGCTGGATATGCACGCCATGGAGGGCTGATGGATGGGTTTTGACCCAGAGAGTAACGGGCACCGCATCTATCTGCCCGATGCCAGGCAAGTAGCTGTTGAAAGAAGTGTTACATTCGACACAATAGAGGTGGACATACCTATAGAAGAGGTGATGTACCGGCAAGCCGCATGGTATGAATCGATGATGTCAGTTCATCTATTAAAGCACCAGTTAGCAGCACAGCACGAACCGATGATGTTGGTTCAACACTCACCACTCAATTTGAAAGTCCAGCCACATCATCAACTACCCTTCCTCCAGACCATCTAGGTCCCCACTTCAAAGAACCTTCCCAACTGCGTCGTTCTGCAAGAGTTAGAGTGGAATCAGCATATATCAAAAGCCTGTGTGAAGGTGCATGTCAGAAATTTCCGAAAGTGGTTGCAATGATGTGATGTTGACATGCTGTTTGCATGCCATTGAAATCAATTGAAATGCCTCCTGAAATGATAAGGTAATCTGATGGCTGAGTTTCAATATATTGCAAGTCCTTTGTAACGTTAGATCATAGCTGTTATCAGCGCCTGCAGTACACTCTCGCATTCTAGCGCATTCCTTGCTCTATTTTCCCACCTCAACTCTGTTTACATACAGCTGTACAATACTGTCAACTACATGGGTCCAGAGCGCACAAAGTATTGTAATTTATGTGACCAGGATATCAAGCCATGAGGATGGACCACCCACTGCAAAGCTTGCAAGACGAAGGCAGCCAAAAGACAGCAGGATCAGGTGGTTGTAGATGCGATTTGCAAGGAGAAAGGTGTGTCTGTTTTCTCTTTGTCTTGATGTATTGTCGAAGCTGATGTTCATTAAATGTATCAAAATACAGTGTTGGATTTGTCATCGAGACTTGACAAACCTCAATCAGCCATTTGTATCCCTGTACCAAGTATGTCGTAGTATTTTGTTTTGTTATGCTATCTATGGCGCTCACAAACTCACAGTTGAAACACAAAATCACACAGAATTCCTCGATGTGGACTTTGGTCATGATGATCCAGTGACTGGTCCAGGTGAGTCATCAACACTTAATTGTTTTCTTTGATCTCACTAACACTTGGGCCGTATACCCTATTCAATACAGGCCCTTCTGCACTTAATGAACCTGGAAGTCGTGGCCACAGTCCCCACCTTCAATCAAGATGACATCAAGATCGAGTATCATCCGAGTAGCAGCATTGAGGCCAAGGTATACGGCTTTGATAGCTTTGAGCATCATGCCTCAGAATTCCTTGTCCCCCCACCTGACGGCCAACCTTGGCATCCGTTCAAATCTCGGCTCAAATTTGAAATTGCCGAGATCATGCTCGAGGTCGGGTTTAACAACCAACAATCCGATCGGTTCATCAAACTATGTCACCGCTGTGCTGTGGGCAAGGAGAAGTTCACATTCAAAAACCACAAGGATATCCACAACATGTGGGAGGCAGCCTCGCACCACATTACAAAGGTGATATATCCTACTTCTATTTCAAATGAGTCTGACAAAGTCTTATGAAGTATAGTTTACGAAGGAAGTGATCTCGATCCCGTTCGCTGGAGATGAGGAACTACGGGAATATGATGTACATTACCTGAGACCTTTGGGAGTTGGCTGCTGATATGCTTTGGAATCCCCGCCTCTTTCCATACTTCACGTTTGATGCACACTGCCTGTCGAAGTTTGATGGTAACACATTCGTTTCTTTTGTTGATGAGCCTTTCACTGCGCGAGATATTTGGGATGTACAAGTATGTGATGATACTTTGTAGTTATTTATTGTGTCCTTATTTCAATGTATTATTACTTTGCAGTCGCAACTCCCTCCAGGTGCGAAGCCACTGGCATATATACTGTACGCGGATAAGACAAAACTCTCCTCCTTTGGTACCACAAAAGGGTATCCAGTCTACGCTCGTTTAGCAAACTTACTGACTGCAATTCAAAACGGGTGAGGTGCAGGCAGCGGGTATGTGGTGGGATGGCTGCTGATTGTGCGGTTTCCTTTAGTGACTCGCTGTTAGTGCTGCTGATGCAGTTTACATAGGTCAAGGACGAAAAATTACACTCTGGAAAGCCCAGCTGGGTAGACTTTAAAAATACTGTCTGGCACAAGTCATTTGCCAGGATTATCTCTTCATTAGCCTCAAAATCGCAAATGGGGCAGTGGTTCAAATGTCTAGATGGTGTCACACACTGGTTCTCTCTCTGTATCCTCATTCTATCAGCTGATTTTGAAGAACAGTGAGTATTTATTTCGTCGTTACAGTTGTGAATTGCTTAATGGTATCATTACAAGATCTGTCATGTCACTTACTCGAGGAATCATGAGTCTTTGGCCATGCCCCGTTTATCTAGTTCCCCAAGACGACCTGTGGGATACTTCAAAATCATATCAGTCAGCGAACATCAAATGAGTCGCAAGCAGTTATAAATGCTGCGCGTGCAAAAGAAACCTTCGAAGAAAGAGAGGAACTCCTGAAAGAACAAGCACTTCATTTGATTGATGTGAGTGAGTATTTCTGCATGTCAATATCAGAGATTCATTGTCTTATTAGAACACATTTTGGGCAGTAGCATTCACCTGCATGTTTCGAGCATTGTCACATGACCGTTGTCACTTCAATCATGGTGGACTCTGGTCATGCCATCTCTGGGTTGAACTGCAGAAATACATTGTAACTCTCGGAAGGGGAAAAGTATCGCAAGTTGATAATCGGTTTGTTCTTTTCGAGTCGTCCCTTATCTGATGCTCCATATTAATATGTATTAGATTCGAAAAATTTCCATGCTGGCGAAATCTCAAGCACCCAAACCAGGTTGTCAGTGTTACATTTACAGACAGCTCCGTTCACAAGGATATTTCTAAGGTTCGTAAACTCATGTGGTTGCCCTGGCTACTAACATTTTCTCTTTCAGATGATAATTTACGCCACACATGATGTCTTGACCAAGAATGATTCTCCACTCGGTTATTTTCTCTTACGGTGTGTACACCTTTACCTCGAAATGGACGTGTACGCTGCTCTGGAGGTTCACACAACCAATACAATCGAGGAGGGGAGACATACTGTCCAAGCATTCACAGCACTCATAAAGGTATGTGTATTGTAGTTAGTTGATAACCCTACCTTGACACATCAGCAGCAATACATGACACAAACCGCTGATGACAACTTGAAGAATTGGAACTTTCCGAAACTGCACATGACGACACATATATTTGATGACATCGAGGCTAAAGGTGCCTCGTGCGATTACAACACCAAACCAAATGAGCAAATGCATGGGCCCTTGAAGGACTGGTACTTGAACTGGACAAACTTCAAAAACATTGCGGAGCAGGTAAGCATCGATGGCATTCATGATTCCCTACTAATTAACATCCTGTGCTATATTATCTACATAATCAGATTCTTCGCATTGATCACTGGATACTTGTAGCTGATGACATTGATCGTTGTATTTCGGACTTTGATGAATATTTGCAGCGGAAATCAGATGGCGAGAATGACGATTCATTAGATGATGATGAAAATACTGACATCGACGTGGATATTAGTACTTTAGATTGGTCACAACACGTAAGAATGGAATCAAGACAAGCTGTGCAGACCTTCTGTTCCATTGAGAATGCGCACAAGACCGATGTCGAATTCACCAACTTTCGCATCAAGCTGAATGCTTTCTTAAATGTCTTTCTACCTGCCTGCAACATTCCGCTGCCGAATGGAAGAAGAATCCACTTATAATCAGATGATACTGTATGTTCGTTCAATCCAGCCTTTTGTTAATACTATACTGATTTAAAACAGGTTACCGAGTATCAATTCTTACGCGTCAACTACGAATCCCTGGTAGACTGGAAACAGGATACCGACGGTGCAGTCCTCGATTCTTCAACACACCACATTTTGACTGTGTCTTCATCCTGGACACAGAATGGTGTCATCCTTGGACATTTAGTCTTCCTTTTTCAATGCGCCATTGGGAATGACTTATTTCCCCTTGCTCTCATCCACCCCTTTGATGCTCTGACAGGGCCACTGACTTCGACAGGACAAGCAGCTTAACCTTTTCAGAGTTCGTGCACAACCACGTACAAAAGCCGAGTTCTTCTCAGTACAATCAATCATTTGTGAGGCACTCCTAGTACAGGATTCAGGCGGCAACCCCCTTGATTACTTCATTGTCGACACCATCGACACAGACATGTTTCTTCATGTAAGGGAGATGCACCAGCAGGTGGGTCATCCAGTGCGCATCTGACCAATTCCGCGTTCAGGTAATTCTTTTGTCTCTTTGACCATCGAGGCAGCGCTCTGCTAATACATTCCTCAGTAATAGACTCATAGAATTCTGTATCTATGTAGTATACCATTGACATGTTGATGTTACTTCCCTGCCCTCAGGAACTTATCTCCAGTCATACAGTTGTACCAGCAACATTTTCATTTTCTTTACTAACAACAGTATCATACTACACCGTCACCTGCGGGGACGCGAACCTCTGCTGATTTGAGCATTCATTTGCATTCATTTTTGCTGAGTTGTTCAGTCTATCTTCCACCAACTGCAAGAGGACGTCCTTTTCACCCTTACAAAACAACATGATGTCATGTCTTTGCTTCTACCACCCATCTCACCCACCTCTCAAGTGCTTCAACACTGACATTTGAAAACTAACCATGCACGCTTCTCACACCAGATCGAGGCGCAAGCATGGCAAAATTGACAATGTCGAGGACGACGGACCGAGGCCCTCTGCATGTCTCACGGGCTGAAGACACCCAGTCTAAAGCCTACTCTCGCTCTTGTCCGCATTCTCAACAAACAGACTCCTACATCCCTTTCACATCCCGAAATTCCCTTGCCATGAGTTGGGAACCTCCTTCATTTGCTGACCCACTGGCAGCACCTGACTGTTTTCTCACCCATCCGTCTGATGTTCATCATCGAGGTGGCAGAGATAGTTATGACCTCCACAATGATGATCCACCGTGGTCCATGCATCCTAAACATGACTGGAACCTCGCCCAGATGGCAAGCGCGTGGCGATTCGGATGGAGAAGGAGAGAGATAAGGAGCAGGAGAGAGAGCAGCGCCGAAATGACGATGACGATGACCTGAATAAGTGCGTTGTATTTGATATTCTACTATCTCTCGCATTCTCATATTGTTTTTTTTAACAGCTGGCAGAGATGGGAGTTCCATCCCTTACCTGCCAAACCTGTTCGCACCTCCCCTGTTAAACCAAAAATGGTACCCTCCAGATCACCATCACCTGCGGGGACACGATCGCACTCTCCCAATTCTTACTACTCTCATATGTCTTCGCGAGGTTGTTTGCACTTGAGGTCCTTATCTCCAAGATCACAGCAACATAGTTATAGTCCAGTTCAACGGCGTAGTCGGACACCCACTGACAGAGGACAAACAGGGAAGCCCAGAGCTGGAAGTCATATTCCCCTGGATCATCTGATCGTAGTTGGACCATGCGCAGGGGTCGTCGATACAGCCTTTTGTTGGCCTCATCTGTAAGCTGGAGCAGGGCAATGTAAGAATACTACTCAGTACGACCCCAGATAGGTGCTGATTATTTTGCAGTGATTCCACGAACGTCTATGAAACATCATTTAGGTGATTCTCCCATCAGCTACCATCCATCATCCACATTTAGCTGGGCTGCTGTGCCGCCCCTACACCCTCCTAGCATTGTCATCACCAAGAATGACACCATGTTCAATTTTTCCCGAAGAGCAAGTATGTCACTCTTTTCACTCGTCCACCATATCTTTACCCATGAGTCACTCTATTAAACTCAACTTAAACTTGAATCTGATTATGCACAGCAGCTACACATGTTCTATTACTCAAGTCTAAGCGTCTTTTACGAGTTTCGCTTCAAATATCAATCCACATTGGTGTGCAATCCCACGAAACGGTTCATGGAATATAATAGACCAGACCTTCCATGAGCCGAAGAGTCTATCATCCTGGGGGATCCTTAATTACTCAAGGGTCAGCGATCAGACGATCAATCGCTTCGTCAACACTTTGCTCAACAAAACTTGGTGCCATATGTCTTTATATTTTCTATGTATCTTAAACTAACCTTGGCTGTATCAGGAATGAGTAAATAGGATGTTGAATTTCGTTTCTAGCTGCTGATCATTGTTTGACAGATTTAGCCCCACACGCCATGAGTCAGTCATGTTCTGGAGCGTCCTCTGTGGTGAATGTAAGCGCTATTATGTGACTAATCTCTTGCACTGATGTGTAAAACTGCAATGCAGCAATTTTATGTCTGACACTGCTAGAGTAATAATGGGCAGTGCAGGCACTTTATAATGTGTGGTACTAGGTGAGTAATTTCTGTCGTCTCCTGCCTTTCGAACCAAATCTGAATTGGTATCCCCAAAACAGCTTTGTCAAACTGTCATGTCACATGTTTCACGGCCCAGTACAGCAGATTCTTCTGAATCTGATAGCGAATTGGATGGTCAGAATGCTGCTGGTGCAGATCATATCTTTATCCCGGGTCCTGGTGCATCTAAAGGAGAACTCCTGGAGGTAAGATATATGCGCAATTCTGAGCATTTCCTGACTCGAACTTTATCCACTCAGACGTTCAAAATGTTGCAAGTTCAAATGCAAAAGCTTCAAGAAGAGAATAGGACAATCAAAGAGGAAAACAAAACTCTGCATGCAGAGAAACCCAAGCAAAAATGGCGCACAGATGCTCATGACAAGCTCAGCGTTCATGAGGACATCATCTCTATCTATGCTCACAAGTATGGCATGATGATTGAGATGTTTCCCAGCAGCGACCTCCTCAATAAGCGCCTTCCAGACTCACCAACTCCATTTGACAGCACTGAACAATATACGACTGCGTCTACTCAAGAGTCAGCATTTCTGGATGAGCTCTATCGTCACTTCCCTGAGTCGTTACACAAAGTGATGGAAAGTTCATACTTTAGCGATCTTGTAAGTGAACTCTCATTCCTGGACTTCTGCACAATATAATATGATTATTGTAGGTGATGAAATCCATCCCAGATGCTCATGCTAATGAGATCAAGAAACTTTGGGGTGTTGCTGGCGACATTTTCGACCTCCCTTCAAAATACTTCACCAACACTAGCTACGATAGAGCTAATGTCCCTGAGATCCAACAACTCCTTGGGGTCACATCTTCAACAAACCTGGTATACAAGACATTCCCTCCAGTGCTATTCCCAGAGTTGAAAGAGGACTGATCACTCAAGACTGTCTTCGGAAACTGGCAACTGTTGGCACGAGTAAGCCTAGTGGTGCTCTCTGATTTGGCTGTCTGTCTCACCAGGAACATCCTCAGATTCTGAAAGCTTCATTGTGTGGTATCACATCCCTCCATCACACTTCCAGTGGCGGCGGCGCACATACCAACTCCATGAAATGGAGCGTTCGGCAAGTCACGCCAGGTTCCATAGCTTGGGCTGCAGTTCTTGTAAGCTAGCCATAATATCATCCAAGTTTTATTGGCAGTCGCGCTCACACACTACTGCAGGCAATATTCTTACTGTCTCCTGACACTGAATTTTTGAGCACAGGCATTGGCAAGAGGTCAACGATTAGCTACAAGGATTTATTTTTCACCTACAAGAAAGTTCTAGTGACCAAGTGGAAGATGAAGCGCATTGTACAGATTGTAAGTAATATCAACAACTACATCTTCAAAGCTGCACGACCTTCGGCATTGGATTCTGCTGTACATGAAGATTTCACGGATGTGATTGATCGCGCACTTGCAGCACTTGACATGGAAAGTTCGGATGATGGATCAGAAACTGCGGCAGACATAACAGGTCCAGGAACTCCCACAGCTGCTGCTGCCTTGGAGAGACATGTCAATGAGTCAATCTCACAGCCTAGCCTCTCCACACAGTGGCAGCACACCACAGAAACTCTGCCTGGCCCCACTGTCAACAATGTAGCCACCAACGACGGCACTGCTGCAGATTTGGAGGATGCTGCAACACCTCATGTTGTGGGAGCTGCAGCCATCAGTTCATCAGGCGAGGTACTCCAGGAGGCAGCAAATGATCCGAGCAGTACTAGAGGGAGGTCCAAGAAGTCGAAAAATAGAGGGAGGAAGGCAGCCACACCAGTGATGGCTTCTGATCGTACTACTCAGCAGACTCACAAATAGTCTTATGAATGGATCCTGTCAATGCGCCTACTCTTTGTATTAGCCCGTCATCGGTTTACTTACAAATTGGACTCTGAATCATACTGTAACATTAGATTATGCAACTCCTTGGAATTGACAGAGTTATCGGATTCAGATTACAGTGATATTAGGACATGCATCATCAGCTGCTGCAGCGCTCAGCAGGGGTGCATACTACTATTACATAATCTTGATATAATAAACCAATCACCACTTCGAACATCCCGCTTTGTGGCATGTTCCTCGTATCCGTCCCTTTTGCCTGATTCCTTGCTGAAAGCACAGCCAACTAATGAATGTCTATCTCTTTTCCGCATCGTCTTGCACATCTTGTCCATAGCTTCCTTGCCCACTCCAAACAATGACAATTGGTCATGCCCACTCTCACGAACCTTCCAACCCGCGTATACATCTTTGAAATGTCCGAGGGCGATCCTATCCATGGAGGCTGCCATCTCTCCGAATAGTCGGATTGCCTGCTCACCTGTCATATCCCGCGTTCCGGACCCGGACCCGGACCAATCACACACATCATTTCCGGACTTCCGGATCTGGCCGACTTCTCTCTAACGTCCAGATCCAACCCACATCTATCTTCCGTGCTTTATCCCTTTGTATGTTCCTCCTCCAGTTAGACTATACTCATTTTCCGTACCTCATTTCATTTCCGCCTTTATTTTCCTATGTCTTCATCTCCGTCTTCATTTACTATTTTCCGATAGACTAGTGTTTGACTTTTCTATATGCTCCGTCCACAGCCTCACATAGCTTCGGACTGCGCAGACTGACTCTCCATTAAGTCCTCAGTAGTATATAAACCTTGTAGAATCTTTGTACTTCCTCAGTTCGAATATTATCTTAGACTCTGCTCATTCCCTTCTCTGTCCAACTTGAGTTTCTCCTCTCGTCGTCCTCTGCTAGTCTTAGGATCAATTCCTATAGACTTCTCACCTCCGCCTCTACCTCTGGTAGTCCTCCGCTGTTTCCTTTCTAGTTCAGACATCGTCCGGATTAGTCTTATCCCTCGTTCCTGAACATCCGCCAGAATTCCCGCACATCGGACATCGGACTCCAGACTCATCCGACAACCTTCGGACATCATCCAATAGCCCTCGGAAGTTAGGGGCACGTACTCGGGTAAGGGGCGCAGCGCACGAGCTGAAGCCAAGCCCTTCGGATCTGACCCTTGAGCACGTTCTTAACATCACCACGAGAATGTCATTTCACATTAATATGAGAGCCCAAGAAATGTGAGTCATGTTTTTAAAATCGTTCGGCTACGAGGACTCACCATAGTCCCATTATTTTAGCTAGGCTCTCTATCCAAACACGACAAAATTGTGTATGCCTTCAGCAAGCAGCTCGAGGATGGTCTGAATCCATCACTCTCAGACCACAACATCCAGAAGGAGTCCACTATCTTCACCTGGTCCTGCGTCTCCATGGAGGCATGCAGATTTTTGTCAAGACCCTCACACCATGTCAAAGGTGGAGTCTTCTCAAAGGCAAGTCTTAGATCCAGGATAAGGAGTGTATCCATACTGACCAACAGCATCTCATCTTCACTGGCAATTCGAAGACAGCTGCACCTTTTCCGACAACAACATTCTCCTTCACTCGGTCTCGCGTCTCCATGGAGGCATGCAGATTTTTGTCAAGACCCTCATGTCACATTGGAGATGGAGTCCTCTCGAAGGCAAAGACCCAGGAAAAGGACATATCCCCCCTGACCAACAGCATCCCATCTTCGCCAACAAGCATCTCGAATATGGCAGTACCCTTTCCGACTACAACATTCAGAAGGAGTCTACCTTCTACCTCATTCACCGACCACAACATCCAGAAGGAGTCTATCCTTCACTCAGTCTTGCGTCTCTGTGGAGGCATGCAAATCTTTGTCAAGATGCTAACAGGCAGTCTTCTTCCACCATCGATTCGTGAAGGCGTGTCCCCCCTTGCCAACAGTGTCTCCCCCCTTGCCAACGGCATCTCATCTTCACCAGCAAGCAGCTCAAATACGGCCATACCCTTTCCGACTACAACATTCAGACCGCCCTTCTAATAATGCAGCTGATGCTGTCCCCCATGACCTCCAAACCCCAATACCGGATAACCATTTCCTGGTCTCCCCTGGTGGTAATATTATTATGTATTGAGTCAATTTTTTTGCTCCTTGATATCCTTCCAATTCTGATTGTCGGTATAGCCAGGAACATATTGCTATCACTATTATTGCCTTGGCCATATTTACAAGACCTAATTATTATAGATAAAAATTTGTACAATAGGCTTGCAATCCAATAGAAAAATTTCAATGCTCTGATCATGATCATTATGTGTCACAATGCCTGACAATGAGCTTGACAATGATGCTTGCAACAGTTATTTAAATGGGACAAAATTGGAGGTTTAAAAGATTAATTCCATTTAAATAAAAACTACAATTCCATTCCAATTCCATCACAATTCTGTTGCAATTCTGTTGCAATCACCCTGAAATCACGACTCTATCATAGCAACCTATTTAAAGACACTCGCTGCATTTGAAAGTTGAAATCGGTTGCAAACCATTGAAATACAAATAAGGAAGTTCTGACACAGGCACTACAGATGGACAGAGTAGCAACTTACCTCATGGGATGCAGCCCATCTCAGAAGAATCCAATTTGGCAGCTGAGCTTGGACTGCTGGGGGAGAATGGAGAGATCGACGAGGATGATGAAGAAGTCTTCACCATGATGGCAGGAGTCGCAGCAATAGAGAGCAGCGACCCAACAACGGTAAAGGAAGCCTGCAACAGAGTAGATTGGCCTAAGTGGGAGGACACTATCAATAAAGAACTCACCTCTCTAGAAGATGCATGGACCTGGTCTATCGTTGAGAGGCCAGAAGGTGTGAATATAGTAGGGTGCAAATGGGTGTTCTGGATCAAACAGAATGCAGATGGGGAAATCGACAAGTACAAAGCTCGGCTAGTGGCTAAAGGTTATTCCCAGGTATACAGCGTAGACTATTATGACACATACACACCTGTCGCACGCCTCACATCTCTCTGTACCATCCTCACCATTGCTGCACAAAATGACTGGAACATCGACGTCTTCGACTTCCACAGCACCTTCCTCAACGGTAAGCTCGATGAGGATGAGATTATCTATATGGAGCTCTCACCTGGTCTAAATGTCAACAAGAAGTTCACACGCCCCGTCACATTGTTGCACATCGCACTTTACGGGTCAAAACAAGGAGCTTTAAAGTGGTATCAGGAGTTGTGTCAGTTGATGAAGAGCTTAGGGATGACATGCGCAGAGTCCAACTGGGGAGTCTTCTACAAACATATAGGTGCAGATATCTTAATTCTTGCCTCGCACATTGACGACTGTACAGTTACCAGGAGTAACAATGAGCTTATCACAGAGTTCAAGTGAGACATAGCCTCATGCTTCAAGCTAATGGACCTTGGCCCTATCACCTCACTCCTTGGTATGAAGGTCACTCGTGACCAAATCACGCACATGATATCCTTTTCACATGAAACTTACGTTGATGCCATCCTCACGAAGTATAACTTCGTGGACATGAAGCCTAGCTCAATTCCCATGGACCCCAACATCACACTCTCTCACTCCCAGTCCCCATCAACTCCACACAAATCTGCACAGATGAAAAACATACTGTATCACGAAGCCATAGGCTCGCTAATGCATCTCGCCATGGGCATGCGCCCAGATATCACCTTCGCCATCTTGACAGTCACACAATTTGGCACGAACCCTGGAATGGCTCACTGGGATGCCATTGAAAGAATCTATTGGTACCTCATCAGTATGAAAACCTTAGCACTCACCTTCAGAGGCTCCAAGCAAGGTCTTGAAGGATACACAGATGCCGATGGCACATCCCAAGAGCATCGCCATGCGATATCTGGGTACACATTTCTGCTAGACGGCGGGGCAGTGTCATGGAGCTCGAAGAAGCAGGAGCTAGTCACTCTCTCCACCACAGAAGCTGAGTACGTTGCAGCTACACATGCTGCAAAGGAGGCAGTTTGGTTGTGTTGCTTCATCAGCGAAATATTCCACCCATTATCTCATCCTATCGTCCTCCATTGTGACAACCAATCAGCTATCGCACTTGCCAACTCCGGGGTGTTTCACGCCTGGACAAAACACATAGACATTAGGTATCATTTCATTTGTTTTTCTGTTGAAAAAGGCTCAATTCTATTAGTTTATTGCCCTATGGACGTTATGACTGCTGATACCCTTACAAAACTTCTTCCCAGCTTGAAGGTCAAGCACTTCGCATCCGCCCTTGGACTACGCTCAGTTTGAGGGGGAGTGTTGTTATATCAATCCTTGTTACTATGGACCTTTGGTGCCATTTTCATTTCCTAGTACTTACAAATACCATTTGTTCTCGCACTTTGCACATCCACTGAGGTTAGTACTATCTTCGTATATAGTTCCTACTTAACTGACACTGCCTGTAGCTACTGCTGCAACAGGTACATATCAATATATTAGTTGACTTCGCACGTCCACTGACTGCTGCAACAATACCATACCTCTACCCATACCCTGCACCCACATGGATATATGTACCTGTATCCATGCAGTTCCCTAATATCAACCCCCAGTTTTTGACATGTTAAAAAGCCTGAATGTTTTTACTAGTTTTTCACAAAGCCTACTCTCAAGAAATGGAAGTTAAATTCTACTACTTTCAACAAGAGTTGGACTACAATCATTCATTACAACCATTTGCCAAACTTGGACACTATCTAAATGTGCTCTTGTTGTAACACATTGTATCATAACTTGTATGATAGCAAATCTTTGCAATGTTTCTTTCACTTCTCCAAAGTTTCGTTGTAACTTCAATATACCACCTAGCAATGATGTATAATTACCCCACAACTTGAAGGGTGAAGCTCGGGCTTTTTCTACACGGCGATCGCCAGGTAGCCGAGCTACTGATAATTTGTGGCTGTGCTGATTAAAACTCAGCTAGGCGTCGGGTTATTCACACGGTGGTGTAACTTGAGTGGTCGCAATTCTCCGGTTAAACTTCCGTCGACTTTCCGTCTACTATAATGATCCATCTCGATCGTAACCGCAACGAAATCGATTCAGAACAAAATTCAAATCTAATCTTGCCAGAGGATCATTCAGCTACTTTCAATTGGGTCACAGACATCACTCATAACGACGGACATCACAATTATTTCGCGAACTCTTTGTCTGACTTGAATAATAATCATCCCGAGGGTCAGACACTCCATCCTATCCCACTTCCAGCTGACGACAAGAGTTCGTCACTTTCACCTCCTCCAGAATACAATTCACCTCAAATTAAACACAAGTCTCCTCCGCAAGCACAAGAACCAGAACAAGAACAAGAAGACGATGGAGATGGTTCTTATTCGAGACAGTTAACACCACTCACAGACCTATCAGCAGTACCAGATGGTGATGAGAGTTTGGATTTTGAAAAGAAGGATAGCAGTCCAGCAGAAGTAGAACAAGAGCAGAATGGTGACCTAAACAGCGCACAAGACAACGCAGATAATCGTTGGTCAGAAAAACGTACAATAAATGGTACATCATCTCCAGTCCGCTCAATCCCCAGCTCTCCAACAAGATATCCAATCCCAATACCCGTCCCAGGTCCCTCTCACAGACTTGGTCCATCAGCAGCTCCTTCTCATTCAAGACGTCCATCAAGGGAAATCGTCTCAATCAGCCAACTCCCCTCACCAAACTTACCACCAGCAAAATTATCTGATTCCTCTACAGGAGAAACAAAAGTCTTCAGGATTCTAGAAATCAACTCGGAGTTGCTAAAGTCCGTTCACACCCACTCGCTTTTTCCACCCTCAATCTCACTTTCTTACTTTTTAGAGTCTGTATGGAGTTTCAGACACGTGGCGTGCCACCGACTGACGCTCGCTTCTCTCAGTAAGCACTACTTCATCTTAAAAAACAACCCTCATCATTCAACCCTTCAGTTTTGCTAATCGCATACAAGTCAACTTGACCTGGCTAGCAGCAGCTGCAGATCATCAACGATGTAACGTATGTATCCCTTGTTTCCTCATACAACCCTTCACTTACTCTCTTAATAGGACCCCAGACTCGTATTGCCCGCAATGGATGCTCCTTCTCCTGTCGAATTCATATCAATGGATCGAATACATCACCTCTACGCCGATTTACCCACCATATTCGCAAAGGAACTCGCACGACGCCAGCTTGCTTCTGGCGCCCAATACTCTCCTACCACTTCCGCCGCACTCCTAAATGGTCCTTTAAAGCGCAGCAGACCAGACGACATGGCAGACCTTATGAACAAAAGACGCGACATTGGTGAGACCAAACCCCACTCCATGCAACCTCACTCCATGCAACCACCCGCAATCCCATCCATATCCATATCTGGTGCTGGCCAGCGCACCAGTCCCACGTCCTCATTCCCTCCATCCATCCATCCAAACATAGCCGTCACCAGCACGCCTGCCATGCCGCAGAGTCCCCGCACCTCTAGTCCTATGCCTCCACCATTGTCTACCCCCTCACTACCCTTCGGCGCCACTGAAGCATCGATAGCAGCCACGACACGTGCTCGCGCACGGGAAATGCAGATCCACCAAGCACGCGAACAACAACTTCGAGCAGCTCAGATGCAAAATCAAATGCAGTCCGCGCGCCAGATCTCCCCTCCTGATTCCTCCCCACGAATTCCCCAAAATATGGGGCCGAGCGCACCGCAACATCCGCATACATCATATGGCCACAACGCTTCACCAATGCAGATTCTCCAAAATACCAACCATCCCCTGATGACGTATCTCATGTCCCAAATCCCTAACTTCACATCTTTACCGTTACCTCAACAGGTGCAGAAGCTCACGAGCTTTCAGGTGATGATTTACGTTGTGTTTGCGAACTGCGATACTGATGTTTCGTACAGAACATTCTGGCGCAGAAGCAGCAACAGAATCCGCCCAATCAGCAACAACGCCCCCCTATGCCTGGTCAAATGCCCGGTCTAGGTCAGAACCCCTCCATGTCACCCATGCCCAACGCCCCCATGCAAAGCAGCGGTCCAAGCCCCGTATCTCCCCTAGGCCAGCAATCACCCGTCTCATCTCAATCCCAACAACAAATGAGCGCCCAATCCCAGCAAGCCGGCATGTATCCATTCAATAATCAAGGCCACAACGCACCTAGCGTAGACCCCCGCATAGCAGCGTCCAATTTCACACAGCAAATGCCGGGCAACATGGGCGCCATGAACCTAAATCAACAACGACAGCTCATGCTCATGCAGCAGCAAATGCGGAATTCCAGCGGGAACATGAACATGAATGCTTCGAACCTCATGAACCCACAGCAGGCGTTTGCGATGCAGCAGCAACAGCAGCAGCAGCGGGGAATGCCCCAGGGTGGTCCGTCTCAAGGGGGCTCACCCATGTCTGCCCCTGCGAATGATACCTTCCCCGCATTGCGCTCGAATTCGACGATTCCAGGAATTGCGAGGAGTGGGCGGTCACCTTCTGAGAGCGTACATTCGCCCATGACACCTCGGGCACCGTCGAGGCTTTCGTCGCAGCCTCCTATGCAGCCTGAAGATTTCCAGCGGGCAATGACGCAGCAGGCACAACCGGGCATGATGGGGACGCAACAGAATGCTGGCTCATTCCATCCGCAGGTGCAGTATCATCAGTGGCAGAATGGCCAACAGCAGCAGCAGCAGCAACAGCAGCAGCAGCAGCAACAACAGCAGCAGCAGCAGCAGCAGCAGCAGCAACAGCAACAGCAGCAACAGCAACAGCAACAACTGTCGCTCGGAGGGCAAATGAACGGGTTTGGGATGAACCCCCATGGAGGAGCAGGAGCAACGAACAGCCCCTACGGCGGCACCATCTCACCATCCGGAGGGCCTAACTGGCAACAGCAAAGCATGAACGGATATTACCCCCAAAGCAACCAACGACCTCCAAACATCACCATGCAACAAACCATCAGTCCCATAGGAGACACGAGCACAGCAGGAGAATACGATATATTTAATTGGAATGGTCCATGAAGGTGTTCTGTTCTGGTTCTGGGTCCTAGGAGTTGGGACGCTGATTATCACTTCGATATTATTTTATTATTTGTTTTTCGCGGCTCCATCAGAGGCTGTTTTCGAGCGTTTTACATTTTTACATTTAACCCTCACACACGTCGCTTTCGATGCTACTGTACGTTCTGATTTTTTTCGGTTTCATAGTTTTTCTTTCTTTCTTTTCTTTTTTTTTACTACATCCCTGCCCTGTTCTGGAGTCGTGTCTGTATTTTGTAGAAGCCTTTTTTTCTATGAATTCTGATCGGATGAAGGTCCGGGGCAGGACTGTTATATTTTTGTTGGACGGTGCTATTACAGTATTAATATATAGGCTATCCGAGTCGAGTGCCTGACACAGGTATAATAAGTCTCCGCCATCTCCACTCCACTATACCGCAAGCGATGGTATTCACCAGACTCTCCTCACAAGAGAAAGATGCCTTCTTCGGGCTTCTAGACGAGTCCGCACCGCTGGCATCTCTCCCTCATCCCTCATTTACTGACCACAATTCGTTGCTCGCAGGTACTTCCAGTCCCGCCCCGAGATCCTCGCCCATGTTAACACAAGCACCGGCAACGCCCAAGACCCATCCGCAGCCGCTGCATCAGCCGTTCACCGCGCTCTCGCCAGCAACCCAGAAGTCACCTCCAAGATCGTCTCCGCCGGGGTGACGCACGGACTTGCGAAGTCCAATAACCCATATGCATCCACGGTACGTCTCTTCGCTGCCCACATGATATCAAGCAATGGGTCGTGTTGTTAACTACATCAATCCCCGATCCGTCGAGCAGATAGCCAGTAATCCACAAGTGAGCAATTCCGTAGGAAGAGTAGCAGCAGCTTCGCTCGCGTTCAGCAGCTCAAGCAATGCATTCTCGTCTTCGAACGCTTCAAAAACTCTAGCTCCTTCCCTCCCTTCCCGCAGCTCCAGCGCACAGAGCGCATCCTCATCAGGGTCTGAGATCGACAAACTAATCACAAAAAAGGTCCGTACCTTCCATTTCTTCTTGATGCACCCTCTCAAGTCCACCAAATGCTAATACACATTTCCATATCGCAGTCGAGCGTCTTGGGCGCATTCAAGAAAGCACCCACAGCGAACGTTGCTATACCCCCTGCATTCCAACCGCCCAAGACGTCATATGGCCCGCCTCCTACTCGGCGCACGACGTCAGAAACGAGCGCTCCTGAGCCTTCCGCTGCTAGGTCCCCACCACCCGTCCTCCCACGACGTGCAGTCGAACCTGAACCCGAGGAACCACAAGGGGAGTGGGCAGAGGTCTTGTATGACTATAGTAGCGAGGTCTGATGCGTTCAGCTGCAATCAATGCGTCCAGTCGAACTGAGCCATCTTCATTTTTTCACTTTAGGATCCTGGCGATTTGGAAGTCCAAACTGGCTCTCGTGTATTTGTCACTGCGAAATCTTCTGATGACTGGTGGGTTGTCTTTGTCCTTGGATCTTGAATGTTGCGCATGTCACTGACTTTTTATTCAGGTGGACGGGTCAGATAGAGGGCCAAGGAAAGGAGGGATTATTCCCTGCCTCATACGTGAAACTGTTGTGATATCTATTTGACGTCGATGCATACCACTATCGTTCCAAATGTAATGCGGCAAGTAGACCTACTTTGACAGGTCTATCGGTCCTGGAGAATTTGTGCGACAGCACAAGATAGCATGCCATCACTAATCGAGCAGGCATCCCACAGCGATCGGATAGCTACTTCTTATCCAGTCATCACAGATGGGCTTGAAATCATAGTATATATTTATGTATACATCCATTGAAGTACAAGTAATCGACGAGCGGTATGGTTTTCTGACGGATACAGAACGAGAGTAGGAATAGAACTACAGTGGTGTCCGACGTCCATGTCACCGAGATGTCCGGGGAATGAGATGAAGGTGAAAAACGAGTCTGAGGGGTGGGTAACGTGATATCCAGAGTACGATAGGTGATAGTGATGTGCCATGAAACAATGTGAAGATCGATGCAGAAATGAGGAGGTTGTTAAATGATGTAAGAAAACGCGTCCGTCACCAGCCGGTCGAGACTCAAACGTCAAGTATATTCTGATTGGCCGTCGCTCGGAAGATCGCAGACCTCGAGTGTACCAGTCTATGGAATGCGCTAGCCCCGTGGCCAGGTGGATGGCGTTCTGCAGGCTCGACAACGCTCACCACAGGAGGACCTACAGACCCCTTACCAGAGAGGTCATATGTCGGCTTCTCTTTCTCCTGACCCTTGATCGCCGCGCTCCACATGCGGCTAAGGAATCCGTTGGAAGACATGCTGACGCTTGCTTTCATACTGGACGCAGGAATACCGGATCCGCCAGCGGAATCAGCGTCGGATTGATTCCGATTGACGTTCGACATGCCGTATACGTAGGAGCTCGCTCGCTTTCCAGGAGCGGTAGCACGGTTGACGACTCTGATCGTGCACATGTCCAAAGGCGCGGGCGGGTTTGGAGGAGATGGAGAGTCGCCTGCTCGGACGGTCGCTATAGATCGGACTGAACCTGCTTCAGATACCTTTCGCCCTTCTCTGTGCGTCTGGGGCGGAATACCACCCAAGACAAACGGTTTCCTTACGACGCTTGGTTTCTCGTCCGCCTCTTGCTCATCGTCGGAGACACTGCTAGCTGAATCAGACGAAGACCCAGAGTCCTCTATTAATGATTCCATCTCGGAGTCAGTTGCACTCGAGCTGTCGCAGCTATGTACACTCGATATCGGGGATGCAGTGCAAGAAGAACGGCCCTGG
Source organism: Suillus discolor (assembly GCF_016758755.1). Classification (NCBI taxonomy): domain Eukaryota; kingdom Fungi; phylum Basidiomycota; class Agaricomycetes; order Boletales; family Suillaceae; genus Suillus; species Suillus discolor. Next base: position 649,122 of record NW_024541256.1, read on the forward strand.
GTACCTCCAAGACGGCTGCTCGAGAGACGTCTTGCAATCCCGCGAACTGTGGACACAATAGAGGACCCAATGGGCGGTGGAGGTGGAACTTCGCTGGGTGGAGTTGGTAGCTGCGCCTGGGCGCGGGCTTTGCCTGCTTTTGAAACTCGCTCGACCGCCGCTGCACGGGTTTCCTGCTGGGGAGTTAGCGGGCAGATGATGCGCGTGGGCATAAAAGGTGCAAAGTGGATGCACACTTCCTGCTCGTCGAAGCGGAGGTCGTAGCCCAGTATATAAAGAAGCTGTTCCTCCATGAGGTTCACCTCTGGGAGGTCAAAGTGTTCAGCGTATGCCGCCCAATGTGTGTTTTTGGGAGATGAGTCGTTGAGGTACTTGGCCGCTACGATCAGCGTCGCCAGGAAGACGCGGTGCCGAGTGCATGGCCGGCCTAAAAAAAATATGGTAAGAAATTTGATGAAAAATATTGCATGCTACGTACCCTTAGTCATAGCAGGCACCTTGACACGCACGCGGTGCAAGTAAATAAGAGTGGTGAGTAGCGTGGGCACCTGAACGTTCGACCTGTTCACCAAGCGCGTGATGAAGTGCACAAGACTCGGCAGTTTCAGCGCCACTTGGGCGGGAGGAGCGACGTCCTGTGTCTCAGAGAAGGGGGCCTTGATTGGCGTCGTAGGGGGTGTTGGGAGGGCACTGGGAGCAGGGAGTTGCTCGTTGATCATGATGGCTCGCGACGCCTGATGGGCAATGTAGGAGATCATCTCCATTGTGACAGACCTACGCATAAGTTCTACAAGGTATGGATTATGAAGAGACCTTGGGAGGAGGGACGCTGGGTGACGGCGGTCTAAGGACATTTCTGAAGGGAGTGGACGTGATAGAGATTGTTGTGTTGTGCCCGGCGGGGGGCAAATGAAGCAAAGAAAAGAAAAGACAAGGAGTAAGATTCCCGTGGGGCGAGCTTATGAAGGGGCGGGATCTGGCGTGAATACCGTATTCCACAAACAACAAACAGCGCGACACGCGCCGAGATCACGAGACTAAAATCAATGTGGTAAATATGTTATACCGCCGGAGCCAGTGACGAGGACGTTAACAAGTTAGGCGAGCAGTGAGTGGAGCAGAGCACAGAGCAAAGGAAACCTATATTCAAGACCCTGACCTTTATAAACTTGATGATAATTATGAACGAGACCGCCAGACTGAGCAGCGAGCAGTCTTGCTAATTTTGAATTTTTATTATTATGGGTTATCAACCTTGTTCGTTTCAACATGAAAATGCTGTGAGTCAAGACATCCTTTGACAGCTGAACGTTAACGTTCGGCTGTACTGAGAGGCCGCGCCCGAGTGGACGACCCTTGACAGTTGCGGACCAAAAGGTGTCAGCAGCCTGACCGCGTGCGCTACTACCGCGTTTCTTGCTTTCCTCATGTTGACATCGTCAGACTGGATCACCACTCTTTCATTGGTGTTCGGAGGCTGCTGTAGGTGGGTGAGCTTGAACTAGATTTCATTCTGACGCTAATTCGGGAACGTGGCTCAGTAATGCCATCACCTTAGAACACATCACATCTCGTTACCCAAACGCAGGCGTCCTGATCACCTTCTTCCAGTTCCTCATCGTTTCATTATATGGACTACCCAAGCAATTTACATTCAAAGACCCTCCAGAATCTAAACACGCAACAAATGGACCAAATGGTACTGTGTCTGCTCCAACAACACCGCGCAGGAGATGGATTCCTCGGCTGAAGAACCGGAAGGTACCTCTGCTACCTTATTTCATTCAGGTCGCATTGTTCTTCGTACTGTCAACTCTGAACAATGCTGCTTTTGCATACCACATTCCTATGACTGTGCACATCGTGTTTCGCAGCGGAGGCATGATCATAAATATGATTCTAGGATGGATGTTCACAAAGAAGCGGTTGGTGTTTCGCTACAGGATTTCCAACGTTCACTTATTCCAAAGAAATGCCAGATATACCATGCGACAAGTTATTTCTGTTGTCGTCGTCACAGCTGGCATCATAATGACCACACTCTCTGCCTCAAAACCCAAACCTCATACTGCCGAAGTACCAGGCACATCTAATACATCACTCTACACAATGGGCATCTCCATCCTTGGCCTTGCCCTCGTCCTCTCAGGTTTCCTGGGACTCATTCAGGACTGGGTCTATGCACGATACATCGCACCCGCTGAAGCGGAAGCTGCTTCCGACCCCACAGGACAATCTTTATGGCAGGAACATATGTTCTACCTTCACTCCCTCGCTCTCCCCTTGTTCTACTTGTCCAAAGATAATATATCCATGGAGCTCACACGTATGAGTTCTAGTCCACCTGTTTTCCTCTCCCTGCCGCAATCTGGACCTCTTGCACCATACGAGGCAGGCCTTATCGTGCCCTCAATATTTGTCTACCTCCTCTTGAACACGTGCACGCAGCTCGTGTGTGTCGTAGGAGTCAACAGGCTCACTGGCCGTGTATCTTCACTGACTGTGACCCTCATTCTTACTGTACGCAAGGCCATCTCGTTATTGCTAAGCGTCGCAGTCTATGGAGGACAGGGAAACACTGAGATGTGGGTCGGCGCAGGATTGGTATTCATTGGGACTATCGGGTATTCGACTGGAATAAAGTCGAACGACCAAAAGGAGAAGAAAGATTAGCGAGGGCATCGCACACTAGATGAGCTTTAACGAGGATCTTCTTATAGGCTGTACAAATACCAGTTAAACACATACCATAAGTATGTGCACTTATTTAATTGTTCTTCGTTATGATCAAACAATACTGCTGTCTAATTCTGCATGATACCTTCCATTGTCATCTGAGTCGGCGGGCGCGGGTGTACCTGCGGCTGGCCCTGAACAAATGTAGTAAAGTGCCGTTTTGCCAGTAGGGTGGCTAGTGCACAAAGTATGGAAGCCAGTGCCACGCTCTATCATAACGTCAGCATTTCTGGTGCAGCTGCGGGTGGCAGCACCAGCACATTAAAATCTGACAATGAGAGGTCCATCGGATGTCGATGCAAGCAACGAGGACTCTCCCTAGCTGACGACCTGAAGCCGATGCTAATCAGTATGCTACTACTGACTCAAGGGTGCGACTGATGTCTGACGGCCCACCAAGAGGAAAACTTTCTGATGCAAAAGTGGGTAAAAAGCTGCCTAATGATAACAAGATTGAAAAGTACTACTATGTAGTATACAATGATATATCTAGACCAGCTTAATGCATAATTAACTTCAACATAGAATTCGCATGTGAATACTAGCATGCGATTGATGACTGAAGGGCTTGCAATTATGAGGATCATCCATTCCCATTCCCTACAAGCGTTGCGAGAGCACTACCAGTAATCAACGCGTCCTTGACCAATTCCATGGTCTTGTTTAGACCATGACGATGACTATGATGACTATGATGGTGTTGACCAGTGTGATTATGTTGACTAGCTTGATTCTGTTGTGAGTTCCCTTGAGCATGATGCTGTGCGGGAGGGACGGAGGATCCCGCCTGGGATTGGGGCGAATGAGCATGGTGAGGGGCGGTGCCATGACCGTGGTTCACAGCATGATGGGCTGGAATTGGCGGTCCCTGCGACTGTGTAGTATGACCGGCGGTCCCAAAGGAGGGGTGAGCACCATGATTCATATGCGGGTTCTGGGTGTGGGATGTATGAGAGCTTTGTGGGGATGTGTAGTAGTATCCTTGAGATTGATTGGGATCTAATCCAGTCCCTATGGTCTGATCAGACACGACCCATGTTTGGCCGACGGGGTCGCCAGTGAACAGCTGGTCTCCTTGATAGTATGGCGCGTCAAAGGAGACCCCATCAAACGTCTGGTCTACTTGAATGCTCGCCGTAGGATCATAGAAGTCCTCGGTAACTATCAGGTCTCCTTGGTAGTATGGTGCGTCAAATGAGACCCCGTCAAACATTTGGTCTACTTGAATGTTCGCCGTAGGATCATAGAAGTCCTCGGTAACTATCAGGTCTCCTTGGTAGTATGGTGCGTCAAATGAGACCCCGTCAAATGTCTGGTCTACTTGAACGTTCACCATAGGATCAAAGAAGTCCTCGGTAAATATCTGGTCTCCTTGATAGTATTGCGCGTCAAAAGAGACTCCGGAAAATGTCTGGTCTACTTGGATGTTTGCCGTAGGGTCAAAGAAGTCCTCGGTAAACGTCTGGTCTCCTTGATAGTCTGTTACGTTGGAGGCGTCCCCAGGAGACGTCTGGTCTCCTTGGATGTCCGTAGAGTCAGATCCGCTCCCTTGATTATTATTAGTGTCCATATCGGGGTCGAACTGATCATCTGCAGAGTTTCCAATCGACATGTCATCCATAATTTCAGTGATATCATCAACAATATCGTCATCGCCAGCGGCCTCGGCGAGCACAGCCCCGCCGAGCAGACCAAGAACACCTGCTGCAATATTTTTACCAAGTCCCCTGCTAGAATGAACTAGTTTAGCAGGTGTAGTTAGTGCTCTTGCATGCTGTGGATGGAGCGGCCATGAGGCCTGTGGTTGGAAACTTTCAGGCGTTGACTGGTAAGGAACCTGTCCTTGCCGTGTTGGTGATACATGCGGAGATAGCTGGGGCATGGACTCTGCGTAACGGCCATCGGTTGACAGTATGGATGATGCAGATGGGCCCTGAGAATGCTGGGAGAAGGGACGGGAAGGAAGAGTCGAAGTCTGCGAGGTTATTCTAGTAGAAGTAGTTATAAAGGGCGAGATACCCGCTGATGAAGGAGGGGATGTGGGCCCTGCCCTGACTCTGGGAGGAAGAGGTAGGTGCGTTGGTTGGTGACTGCTACCGGGTCGAAGAGGCAAAGAAGTTGCTGGTCTAAAGTTGACCGGATGCCTTGGCTTTAATGTATGAGGACGTGCAGGCATCGCGGGTGAAGGTGTGAAAGCTGTGACGGGCGCTGATGTAGAAGCTACGCTGCCCACTGATGAAGGAGGGAATGTGGGCCCTGCCCTGACTCCGGGAGGAAGAGGTAGGTGCATTGGTTGGTGGCTGCTACCAGGTCGAGAAGGCAAGGAAGCTGCTCCAAAGTTGACCGGATGACTTGAGTTTAATGTATGAGGACGTGCAAGCATCGCGGGTGAAGGTGTGGAAGCTGTGACGGGCGCTGGTGTAGAAGCTACAGTACCCGCTGATGAAGGAGGGAATGTGGGTCCTCTCCTGACTCCGGGAGGAAGAGGTAGGCGTGTTGGTTGGTGGTTGCTACCGGGTCGAAGAGGCAAGGAAGCTGCTGGTCTAAAGTTGCCCGGATTCATATTTGATGACCTTGGGTTTAATGTATGAGGACGCGCAGGCATCATAGGTGAAGGTGTGAAAGTTACGGCGGACACTGGTGTAGAAGCTACAGGACGCCTCGATGGAAGAGCAGGACGCCTTGGTGGAAGAGCAGGATGCCTCGGTGGAGGAGCAGGCAATGGTGCTGCTGTAATGGGTGCTGATGTAGAAGGTACAGGATGCCTCGGTGAAAGAGCACGCAATGGCGCCGCTGTGATAGATGCTGGTGTAGAAGTTCCAGGACGTCTCGATGGAAGAGTAGGTAGTGCTGTTGTGATGGGTGCTGGTGAAGCAGCTACAGGACGCCTCGGTGGAAGAGCAGGCAATGGTGCTGTAGAAAAGGCCTCCGCAGAGGCGTCATTGCGTGGGGAGACCGCTGGAGAAATAGGAGGATGTGGTATTTCCTGAGGAACGATGTTATACCTAGGTTGCCTGTTGGAAACTACCTGTTGGAATTGTGTGCGAGATGACGATGGAGCCTCCATGGACGGGTGCGATGATGACTTGTCAGGCATCAAGTCCTCTGCAAAGTAACCATACAATTTCTCCTTAACATCCTCAGGTACTCTCCCCGTAGGGTATGACATTACGTCTGGCATAGCCAGCGAGGTTCGCGGAGATCCCAAAAGTGGTGCTGGAGAAAGTGTGTGAGGAGCCCCAATGAATGAGGGAGTATCTGCACTTGATGAAGGTACGGCCCCAGATACAGCATCGGACCCGCGGGGTGAGGACACATCAGGAGGTGCTAGCACTATGGGCGATTCAGCATAATACATGCTTGCCTTGGTCATGCCGCACATGGATTGCGACTCGTCGAAGTCTGGGGGAGGAGGTTCCTCGTCAACGAGGGAATATAACGGTACTTCTTCGGAACCACCAACATCAAGGCTCTCAATCTGTGTAGATGCAGGCAAGGGATCACTAGGTGGAGTCATGGACTCAAAGTTAGAGGTAGTCACAGCCACGTAAGCTGGACCTGTTGGATAATCCTCCGAGTATGGACTAAACACCCTTGGGGATGCCTCCGGTGGAACAGGTGAAGCTATAACATTGTTCACGCTCTCAGGCCGCAGAGGGAGGTCTGATGATGTCGACCTGCCTGGTATCATATGCATTGTACTGGATAGGCTCCTACTGTGCAACCCCACCTGACTTGACCGTCGGGGATCGGCAGCTGGCGATGGCGGAGGCCCGTCGGAGATATCCACTGTAACTGGGCTACGCCTAGTGGATGATTGCAGGACGTGGGCTGCCTCAATAGGAACTGAATAATGGGCCATACTTGGAGCGGAACCTGTGGCTGACTGGGGGCGTGGAGCTCCTGGGGAATTGGTGCCTGGGTCAGGTACCAGTGACTCAAGATCAAGTTTTGAAACAGTACCATAGTAGAAATCAAGGGCTGAAGCAGTTTGAGGATCGTCGTTATGACCCGTATTCGGCAGAAGAGATGCTCTGGCATCATAAGGAGCCCGTGGAGCAGCCGGAACTTGGTTACCTGGACATTCTCCAAGTCCAGAAGAGGAGGGCTGCTGCTGGGTCTGGACTTTGAACTGCTCACTAAACGAGCTGGCATATAGGCGCTGAGCATATGATTCACCGCATGTAACCGCGGGAGCATTGATTGGAAACTGCAAATTTGGTTCCGGATGTTGATCAGATGGTGGTCTCTCTAGTTGCTGGCGCTCAATGGTGTATTGCAGAACAGGTTGTCCAGGGACAATAGAGCGCGTAGGAGTGAGTGGTGCTGTATAACAGCTGGAATTAGACGTAGCCCTGACAGTAGTTGGAGAGTGGGGATTTGTCCAAGTCTGTTGGTGAGGCGACCTTGATTATGGATTAAGATATTGAGAAGAATGCCCCACTGAGAAATTCTTTCAATTCACTCACCAATTTATGCCAGCCTGTGCAGAGAGGCCGTCAGCAGTATAAAAACTCATTAGTGGGGAGCGATTGGAACTGCAAGATCAGGCCGACAAGAAACTGATCGCATTATATATTCAACACAAGGTACCCAGGGCCACGAATATAACGGGACCTTTTCTAAGCTTGTTTGTCTGTTAGGCCTTCAACTCTCGTGCTTCAGGGCGCGTATGTAAAAGTTGTGGCTGACTCGGATGCTGATAGCTATCGGATGGACCAATGTTAACATCGCCGAAAATCCATGCCGCATGGGTCGCTCGAGTCATTCTTGCACTGGTACCTAAGATCCTCCTGCACTAACAGTTTCTTCCCTCGGATGTCGATAGCAGCCGACATGGATTATTGCATTCCAGTAGAGTCTGAACGACCGTAAATTGACAGTAGTAAGCGGCAATTTGTGCCGCCCGAAGCCTCAGGAAATTACGGTACGACCAACCCCTCCTGCTAGCTCGCATACTTAGCTCAAGCAGAGTTCTCGATGCGTGATGCGGCGGTTGGTGGAACTTGAAGTAACATATATTGTGGAGTGTAAACTTGTGTCGAGAAATATGCAATGTACGGAAGGACTCGGAGAGGATGGATGAGTTGGAGAGGGAAGATTCAAGAATACGGCCCAAGGTAGGGGGCAGGTTGGCCGGCTTGAATGACAAGTGTAGGAGGATGTTGACGGAAGAAGCGTGGAGGGGTTGTTTCATATCAACGCCATCCAAGCTAGGGAAAATCAAAGCATCAAAAAATACTCTATCGGTCATTCGTACCATACGCATACCTATATGTTTTTTGAACCGCGTCTTATGTAATTAACAGTTTGCATTTGAATTTTTTATATTTGGCCAATTGGAGCGAGAGGTCACGTGAACTTTATCGCACACGCGATCGAAAACAAGGTTGAGTTCTTGGAACTCCTTGCTCTTGGCCAGGCAACGTCTTGGCGGGGTGAACCACTGCGCTCAGCTGCCGGGGCTCAAGGGCTCACATTAGATCTGACGGTGAGAGATCCACGACCCCTGAAGCGGAGCAACCAGCCTATGAGGGCTATGTTGCCTGATCTCCAGGATGTTTTTGGAACAAGGATCATTGCACGCGCCCTCACCCCCTCACTTACGTACCTCGTCTCCCTGCGCTGTCCCGTGTGACGAGATGTCGAAATTCATATTCGTCTCTCAAGGTGCTGCACTGTTCAATTCTATTGCAGTATATCGCTATCGTGCCTTACTACGAGACCTGGTGCTACTATGATGAAGACATGTTCTTACGATAATAATGTTGTATACACGTGTGCACATATGAACAACGTCAAGGAACGAAAGTCATTATGATTCTTGACCAGTCGCCATACCCCAAGTCTTTTTCATCAGCTTAGCAGCAGGACTCGTCGAGCCTTCGATCTTGGCAAACCCAACTGTACCCAACGTCTCTTGGTAGTTTCGCAAGTAGGGAGAGTACTGTGCCAAATAAAATTATCAGCCTATGAACACCACGCTTTCAAAAATACTTGCCGTTCTGCAAAAGTGTCGGTACCAACCCCACGTTTCCCACGTGTTCCATTCGTCTGCGCCCCATGTAGCTCGTACTTCCCAAGCTTGCTCTGTAATCACTGTCTCAGCATAAGGATTTTGGCGCCCTGCAGACGGGCATGGCGCCAAGCACGATACAAAGCCTTCGATCGTTCGTGCCAAAGCCCCTTTCTGCTCGCGAGTGAGGCTTGCGAATGCCTTGAGTGCCACCGTCAACTGAGGGTTCTCTGAAGCAGAGTCATCTGAAACGATCTGGTCAGCCAAAATCAAGTATAATAGCTTGCTGGAGAGTACCTTGCTTGAAAGGCTTCACATCCGCATCCATCTCGATGGATCCAACGTCTGCACCAACACTCGCCTTTACCCGCGCAACGCTATCATCGTGCTCCTTTCTCAGTGCAGCGACCTTCCTCCTGGCTACCATGACTCTTCCATTTGCCTTGTCTAACGCGCCTTTCAACAAGTCCCATTCAAATGCGCTCAGGCTCATCGGTCGCATCCCACTATGCGCGTCCCCTCCAACATTCTCAAACGTCCAGCCAACCACATCCGTGGGGTCGACGATCTGGTACTGCATGAGTTTGTCAAATACAATATTCACCATCTGTCGATTCAGGTGCCAGAACGATGCGACAGCACTGAGAATATCCTGTTTGGACTCTGCGTCGGTGCCAGCGAGCCCTCGCAGGAGCGGAAGGTAACGCTCAATTGCGTTGAGGAGATGCGAGAAGGATCGTGAGCCGATAGAGAGCAGGCAATGAATCGAGATCGACCGAATAGTGTTGTCTACGTGTAAGTGAGTCCCTGAGGACTCCAGAGTGGTCTTCAGCGACTCAATGTGCGACAGCACTTCGTTGGCTTTAGAGCGTCCACGCAGAAGGGAAAGGATTGATTGGGCAGTATCGTAGTGCGGATGAGCTATAGACAAACGTTAATGACAAGGATGCACGGAGTAAAGGAACATACTTGGGTCTTCATATTCAAAGGCCGGTCCTGGAGTCTGATCAGAAATGACGGTGGTGTCGTTCTGCATAGGCTCCGGCAAAGTCTTCAATACTCGGTCATGGTACGACAACCGTATCTCGAACTCCAGTGCTCGGCGAATGAAGGTGCGTTTAGGGTGCTGCTCTGAGAGCTCCAAGTCGGGTAACCTGTGAGAACGTTTCAGTATTCGGCTCATGCAGGATGATTTGCAAAGCGTTGACCATTCTTTCCAAACCCATTGGAAACCGAAGTTGCTCATGTGCACCGCGAACCACTCTGCAAAGCGTCGAGCGTTCTCCACATCAAAGCCGTCCCCAAGAGCAGTGTACAACCTGCGTATTGATTTTCCAACGGCAGGGCCGACAGTTGACGGCGAGAGCTTGCACAGCTCGGTAATCAGGGCAATGTGGTAGACCGTTTTATGCGTCGATTCTGGGAGGAGATAAAGAGAACCCAAGATGGCCTAATGGAGTGAGTCAGACAATACAGAAACAAAGACAAACTGGGCTTTACCTCTATGACAGTGCTCTCCAACTGCCAATTCTTCCCAGATTCAAATTCGGGCTCAGGAGCCCCAGGTTTTGGCTTGAATGTACCAGGGACACACCATTTTGGATACTCGAGGAGGAGACGGGCGCATTCTTTGCGATTGATCTCGAATATGTCAATCGTATCGAGGATTTGGGACCGTACTAGGAATCCAGCGGGCGTGGCTGAGTCTGGGGTCGTCTAAGTTCATACGTGTAAATACATTATCAGTCCTGGGAAAAGGAACACGTACCTCGTTGTCGAACAAGTGAAAGAAATACTGTGGCCAGTCTTCTTTCTTAACCTGGGCGTCTTCGCCAGCATCTGTAGCCAACCCGTCAAGCTCAATGACCTCAGGTGGCACCAGTATTGCGGGCAACTCGAAAGGAGCAGACACTGTGGGATCTAAATCCGGGAAATCGAGGTAGGGCTGCGGGAAGCTCTCAGACGCTTCTACAAATTCAAAGGAGTCAAGAGCTTTCAGCACGAAAAGTCCCGTATCAATGACCTTCACACCAGATTAGTTACATTCCGATGTACAATGAAAAACGAACCTCATCAGCGTTCTCCAAAGACCTGGATTCTGTGAACAAACTCATTGCAGGCTGGACAAGCAGCTTGGGTGCGTAGATAGAATCATTGTAATTTTGGACGGTCTTGATTATCTCAGTAGTGTTGGAAGATGAGCTCTTTGCCATTACTGCACCGCTCTGCGAAAAGAGTTACTGAAATGCTTGTCATATTCCAAAGAAAATGGCGCACAATTATTAAGCCCTCAATAGCACACAGAGCTGCGTTTCTGCCGCGTCCGTAGGAAACACCAAACTCGTCGAGGACAGCAGCGAATGACTGGAGGAGTGCAGACATGGATTCGATGGAGATGACTTGAGCCACTGTCAAGTGCGCAAAAAAGTGAATCTATGCATCACAAATGAGAGGTATTACACTCTGAGGTCTGGAAACAATGCTTACACATAGTCGAACATCTCTCCATGCAAGCTTGTCTAGGTATCCCTGAAAGCCCTTCCAAAAATCTTCCAGGACCTGCTTGCCAAGAGACGAACTTGTGGAAGATTCGGCATTCTCGCCTTCAGTTGGATCGTGCAAGAGGCGGAGAAGAGCTGCATAGTAGGGAATTTTGTACGGTTGTTCAGTCACACTGAATCCTCGTCAGCGAAATTCGAAAAGGAAGGGGTAATGCATTCACGCTATCCGAATACCCTCAGATATGACTGGGACCGAAAGTGGTACTTGTTCGCGGATTTGTTTCGCTAGCCGCGGGAGTTCTTGAATGGGGTCCTGAAACAGCCAGCCATGAGTGTCGGTGACAACAACCTTTGGTGTGAGACGGGACTTACCACTTCTCCCAGTTTTATAATTGTATTCTTGAGGATCTGCTCAGGTGATTCGAAGGAATCCCGGGTTCGCCTGTCGTGCGCATCATAATCGTCTGGTCCACATATTGGTTCAAGTTGTTTGTTGATTCACGACATGCCTCACCTTTGTAGCGTCGACGATTTCCGCCCCCACGATGAGGTCTGTCGTAGTGTGATCTATCGTAGCTCATGTTTCAGCCAAAAATTAGCAACTGTGTTCTGCGATTCTTTGGACGTCGCCGTCTGGTAAGTTAATAGACGCTGACCTTTGAATTTTATTTCTTCCAAATTTCCCCAAATTTGTCACGTGAATCGGAAGTTGCCTTTCTTGGTTGTAACTTCAAAACCTTGTACGACCGGGAACATCAAAGTGACGCTGAGTACTGACAACGTTGTCCGCAAGACCCAGCCAATTTTTTTTAACGAAAAGGCTGTGGAATAGTCTGCAATTACTCAGTCAATCGATACCACTGCCTTTAGGCAAACTGGTGAGTGTCGGAGCATCATGTGCATATTAGGATGTCTGAATTGAATATGCTGGTAGGCATGAGAGACACATGCAATGGATTTGGTCACAAGCCGCCTATAGCATTCGATCTCATACCAGTCATGCGTCCCTCCCTATAAGAGGATTGTCCTCTTGCATTCGTCCCCCGTCAAAGGTTGTTCAACCATATCGACCGAATTCACCCCTACATAAACCATTTTCACTTTCTTGCAAATATTTTTCTCCGCCGCAAGCACGTCTACTTCCCCGCACCTCTCATAATGATACCAAAGAGGCTGGTGACCCTGCGTCCCCATATTCGCCTGCAACATCTTCCGAAATATCCCTTGCCGCAGCCCGTGCCGTCCGAATGTCTTGCGCGAATGGTGCTACTGCCGACGCATCGTTCATTGTAAACTCTCTGCGCCGTTCCAACATTCCCCCCAAGCCTTCTACTGATAAGGGCGGGGGCTTGCTCATGCCAAAACTCGACTACGAACCTATCGACTTTGGTCAACCTGTCTCACCAGCTCTGTCGGCCCATTGTTTATTGCACCACTTCGTACGCCAACGCATGTCATTGAGAGCATGTAAACTTGCAGAGCAGCTCATGCAAGATGGAACTCATATCCGTGCTTCCACGTTGCACGCAGTCATTCGGTGTCAAATGGAAAGAGCCAACGATGGCAAATTATTACAAGCTCGAAGACCCTCACAGCGAGACCCGTTGTGTATTAAACTGAAGCAGGTCGAAAACCAAGGCACGCGCCTCGCTCTTCAGCTTCTTCTCCATGCACGACAGCATCGACAACGCTGTTATGAGAACACCTATCAGTTCATCATCAATATTTGTCTCGTTCAGGGCGAAATTATCGTCGCATCGTTATTGTTCGTACTGCTGGTCAAAGACTGGGAGATGAAGCGAGCAGCCACCCAGGTACGAGAACAGGGGGGAGCATGGACTCAGGCGCTTCCAACTCGGCATGGACTTGGATCACTACACGGCAGCCCCCCTTCACAACGCATGCTGAAGATGATACTCTCCAAAGCGCAGAAAGAAATCATGCTTGATCCAGCAGAAGAGTCTAATCGGCCACGGCGTGAAGCAGCTCTTCAAGCGCTTTGCAATATTGCAGGCCTTCTTGATGCGCGATCACTTCCTTACACGGATGTATCCTCCGTGATACGCGCCCTTTATTCAGTGCCCAAAGATCCAGACAAAATATGGGTTACAGAGTTCGGCAAGGGAACACGGGTACAATCTTACGAGTATACCCATCATGTTGTTCTGCGACTGGCAAACGACCTCTCAAGTTCATCCAAAGGTGCCCGCCCGGAACAATTTTGCATCATGCCTCCGCTTAGCCTTGAGTCCTATAACGCCCTCTTACACTACGCATTGCGTCATCGACAATCCATCCCTCTTGCAAAAAGACTGCTGCATCACATGGAACACAAGCGCAAACCACCTTTAAGGCCAGACGTCACAACATACAATGTGATTATCAGGTCCGGTTCCTTGTTGAGACGGAACGACCTTACCGAGTTCGCCCTCGAACGACTACGTGGGCTCACGGAGAACAGTCAACATGCTATCACGGTGCAGCCGCCACCATCACTGGTGGTCGCTCCTAATGGGCCGAATGTAAACAGAGCAGAGTCCAAGTGGGCGGTCACCTTGAAACATCAGAAGGATGATCTACCAACCTTGGAGAAACCACTCAAGGCCGACGCGTTCACGCTCACGAGCTATATCCAGCATCTTACAGCCACAGGGAACCCCGATGTCATCGCTGACATCCTTTTCCATGTTCTTCCCGAGCTGTCTATCATTGACCACCCATCATGGGGCTCTGTTACGGACGAGCAACTGGTTCTTGTACGGATGCGAACTCGTCAGATGCGTCTCGTGCGCGCTGTCTCCCTCGGACCGTGGTTTTTCATCGCTGTCCTCAATGCTCTTTGCAAAGCTGGGAAAACAGGGCTCGCGGAGCGCGTGTGGTTGCTTGCAAAGCAAGCCGAGCGTGCAAGCTTGATGGGTGCTATTGGAATTGACGGCAATCCTGTGAAGCCTTGGTGCTTGCCCATCCAAGCGTATACGATAATGCTACAATGTTATGGTGCTGAAGCGCGGCGCGGTCTTGAGCTGCGCTACACATCTAGGCCAATCATAGATGACTGGGCTCCCAAGTTTGGAAGCAACAAAGTGCGAGGTTGGGCGAGTTACGTGCTCGCTCAAAGTGCGGCCGCTCGCAAACACAGATCTCGCCGTACCCTTGCGTTGCTCATGGGTGCAACGCTGTATCGAATTATGTGTCGTGCTGGAATAGCTGTCTGCAATGGCTTGTCTGAGCTGCAGAATGTGGACAAAGCTACTCTCAATCCTCCTCGCCCAGACGCTCGTTTCTTCAATGCTGCCCTTGAGATGTTCGGTCGGCAACCTCGGACTTTTCAGCGGTCAAGTCGCACAACCCCTGCGCACTGGCGACGCAAGGTTACCCTCGGAAATGTCCAGTTCTCTAGGCTAGGCGTGAGGCCCAGAAACTGGAATCCCTTCCTAAATAGAATTGTGAAGGAAATGCATGCTCTTGGCTTCAAGGTTCCTTCAGGCTTCAGACACTTGTTCGTCGGGCAGTGGCCCTATGGCTTCGAGGAACATCGACATCGACCCGAGCTTAACAAGCAACCATTTGCATTCCCAAAGTCGCGTAGGTCTCCGTTCCGACCACACGCGCTACGGACACTGAAGACGCGTGGTCTACCTGTTCGGCGGACGGTATGGAGGGCACTCGGTAGGAGGTATCGGTGGAAGCACAGATGGAGACGGAAGTTGCAGAATGGAGGAAAAGTACGATAAATGTGTATAATATCTATCCGCCCGCAACTAGGAACTATACATTTCCTTGTCATGATGGCGTTTTTTGGAACGACATGACAGCAGTAGTTTTCTGAATGTCGCGTGCTTTCCACTCCTTTGCAATGTCTAATAGCATTGACGCGATCTCCGATACGCGAGCTGCCATTTCATCGGGCTTGAGCAATTTCTGACCTTTCCTCGGTGAGATGACGATATCCACTCGGTATCCCTTCTCCAGCTCTGCGCGTGCCTTTGTGATCTTGTGCTTCAAATCTCCATCATCGACGCCCCAAGTGATCTGTATCTCCTTCTGCTCTCCTGCTTTCGCGCTCTTCCTGAACGCCTTCTTCTGTTCCTTCCACTTCTGATATGAGTCGCGTCTGTCCACAATTTTTACGATAGGCTCCGGCTCCTCCGTGACTAACTCCACCCGAAAAGCCTTCAGGTCCACAGATTCGAGAACGTCAGATAGTCGAGTTGGGGGTTCAAGTTTACCCGTTTCGGGATGTACGAGGCGGACGACCCGAAAGGGTATTTTGTCATCACCAGTGCGGCGTGCTGGGCCAGCCGAGGCATACGTCCGCACAAAGGAGAAGTTTGGAGACCAGAGAGACTTGAGCATCTCGACTTTGTAGCATGGATGTAGTATTCGGTGACACGAGAGTGTCAATGTCCGAAATACAGTAGAGGTGGACATAACACCTATGTGCAATAAAGTTTATTAGCACTAAGATACTATGCACGGGAGCACCCAAACGGACCTCACCTAGGCCTCAATGCTGTCCAAATTCTAAACTGGTAAATGCTTTCAAGTTGAGCTAGCGGTTGTTTGTCCCTGTTGAATATGAAAGTCTTTGCACAACAAGAACAAATATAAACGCTTTTTAACCATTTTTTTTCTTGGTTGATCTCATTATGATCTCTTATGCACCGATCGACACTGGTGAGTAGGATTTCCTCCTCATTTGTTTCATGTGAAAAGAGGGCATCGACATGATGATACCCTACCTTCCACGAGCGCAGGGACTTACAATCCAGTCCCTTCATCGCCTAGCAGGTGGGCTCGTATTGAGGCTGCCTGCACATACAGGTGCAGAAGTGGGCGCTTCTGCGCAGTGATACGTGAGGTTATAGTTATTTGATCGATGCTTCTCATTTCTTTATTGATCGATGTTAAGCTGTATCGCTGATTATTGCTTCCTGCTTTCACAGATGCTATGTAACTGTTACCGCCTGATCTGTTAATGTTCTGCGCCTTTACCACGTGGGTGTCATTTCTATTCAAGTCAGCCGGTAGGATGAATTTTACATCATGGGAGCATGGGGATGCAAATGCATCCAGCCACTCTTTTGCTCTGTGCTTCTCGTCGTTTTGAGGGGAGGTGCAAATGGGCGAGGGAGAGGCGTTCTACGCCAAGACCTCTGTTGCAGTTATAGTTATTTTGACCGACTTCTGTTTATTGTGACCAAGTTGTTCCGCATGCTGACCACTGTCATTTATGCAGGTCTGAGGCGGTAGTGTGATACGTCGATTCACGTACGGTAAATGATTGTCATGCGAGCTGATATTATCTCATAAAAATACAATTCGAAATACTATCTGTTAATCTTAACATCGGATGGTGTTCGCAGCACAGTGGGATGATACTTGGACCAGAAGATCACCCTGGAGGAACGCTTTCGTGAGGGAACAAACCTAAGCTCGAGTCAATCCTGGAGAAGGCGCAATGCCAAGCCTCAGGCCTGAGGCAGCAACCTGTGCGGCTGGACCACCGGTCCGTATCACCCCCGAACACGTTTCCACATCGGGAGGTGAACGAAGGTATGGTACGATGCAGCAATCAAGAAGTGGGAGGCTGATTGGGATCGAGGGCAACGTGGATGATGACCTTGACTATACGATAACGCCAACAGCAAGCACCCGGTTGCAGCGAGGAGATGGGCAACTGCGAAGTTGTGATTGAGGTCGTGGTTGAAGTTGAGGTCGTGGTCGTGGTCGTCGTGCTGCTGCTGCCGGAGAGTCGCTCCCGCAAAGAACCTTGTGAGGGCCGACGACGAAAGCCTCTTCATCGAAATGTCCATCGCGTGCTACTAAAGCAGAAGGATGGCTCAAGTCTATATCTCAGCCTCCGGAACTTCATGTTTTGGCTCCGGCTTTACCTGTGGATGGCAAGGCTTCTCTCTCTGGGTTCAAGCTCACCCGCTGCTTCCCTTCCGCAAAAAAGAATTCTGAACTCGCATCGGAACTGGCTGAGATCCTCCTCCAAGTGATGATCACATCGTCAGGGATACAGACTGTCAAAATCCTGACGTGGAGCTCCTCGCCTTTCGACTGGACCGACGCACTGGTCCACCACACGTAATTAATCCCTGCTACTTTCCTGTGCATGCGTCGTGTGTCTGACCTAGACACGTATGGAGGTCCACTGAAGCCACCAGAGACACAGCCCTCTGCATGGCATCGTTGCAGCATGTCCTGGATGGGCTGCACTCGAGAGTTCGTGTCAGAGACGAAAGACAGTGGAGATGCGCTACCAGAAGGAAAGGACCTGGAATAGCGATGAACTATCTGAAGCCGATTTTCACTCATTCGCTCTGTCATGATCATCCATAGAAGAGACGTTCAGTCGAAACTACTTAAAGACACCCCGATTTCCCGAGGAATTCAAACTTTTGGTTATATCATGTCATAAGTGTCATTTGTTTCACCGATTGGAGGCGTTACGCGACAAAATCCCAATCATCAGACGAGTGCGTGCTAGATGCGTGCGCCCTCCAACGTTCATGGTTGCGACTCAGCACGAGAAGCCTATACATGAGTTATTTGGGAAGTAGTTGAGTGTAGTTGCTATGCGCAATACCTGCCAGATGTCAGTCCGTTACGTTGAACAGAGCCCCTAAATACTTGAATATGCTCCTGACCACTGAGTAAGCAGTGCTATACAGGCTGATTGTCAGGAAGATCGCGAACGTTTTTGATACCAGAGCATGCATTGTAAAAAAGATGGTGGAGCAAGATAACATATCTACAATATAACGATGTGACACCATAATCCTGTGGTTCTAAGGGCAAACTATGACAGATCTCGCTGTCGGTTGTGAAGAAACAGTGACTGCCTTACTGTGGGATGTCACCTTCGCACGCTTAATAGTCAACATCCTGCTGGATGAGCGCCACGGCTTTCGCAGAGCGAGGCTTGATAGAACACTTGAAAGGTTTGGGGTGGCTACAAGTGCATCTATCTAGACCTGCGGTGGACTTGATAAGATGTACAACATACCTGGTTAGGCCTGATGAGGGGTCGATCTCAGGCGTGATCTCAACGCCGTTCTCGACGACCTTGGAGATATCAAACACGGCCAATGACATCGCGGCGGATAACCAAACTGAGGCGTCAGCGAGGTGGAGACCTAAGCAAGTCACGTCATAGTTTTTACCCCGGCGCTTCTATGAATTGGGCATACCTGGACAGCTACTGCAAGGTAGAGAGCTACATAGCATTCTACTCAAAATAAATCATGTACTTACCGTCTTCCAAAGCCGAAGCAAATTGTGTAAGGGTCTGTCTCAGGCTTCTTTCCGTCATTGGCCAAGAAGCGTTCAGGGCTGAATTGCGACGGGTTGGGATATGTCAGTGGGTCGTTAAGCATGAACCTGTCATAAAATTATGTTAGTATATCGAATACGGAGAAACAAGGTCACTGACCAAAGGTTAGCAAGAATCAAGGAGCCTTTTGGAATGTAGTACCCATTATAGATGTTGTCCTCGGTCGCACGGTGGGAGAAACCTGGCGTTGAGATACCGCTCGGTGAGTAAAGAATACGTTAAACGATATGTGCGTACCCGCAGCGCTGACAACATTCCAGCGTTGAACTTCTTTTACGAGCGCCTCAATGTAGGGGAGGGAGTCGCGATCGGCGAAGGATGGAAGACGATCGGATCCAACAACAGCGTCTATTTCGTCCTGAGCTTTCCTCTGCACATTAGGGAAAAGTGTCATAGCTAGGAAAAGCGAGTAAATCGAGGAAACAGCCTAGTATTGCTCTTAAACATGTCGATTTAAGATATGTAGGGAAGGACCTACCGTGTCGGCACCACCGCTGTATAAAGATAAAGCAGACCACTTCACAATATGATCCTCTTCCGCAGATAAAATACGGCCTTGCAACAGATCAGAGGTAAAAGACTTCGGCGCGATGCCAGCCGCCTGTAAGATTGAAACTTCAACGCACGAGCGCATAACTATGAATTAGTCACCATTTGATCCTTAACAAACTCGTAGGGTGCAGAAGCCATTTCATTGAGGGTCTCACACCACTCACGCGCTTTGCGCTTGAAGCTAGCACCAGGGAACCATTCGGGGACATTTGCCACTAAAAATGATAAGGTGATCAGAGACAAATATCAGATGCTGTTGCTTACAGAATGGCATATAATCAACCATGAAGGCACCAAGAGTGCTCGAACGCGAGAATTGGTGCACAGCACGGTCTGCAAGGTCGACGAAGGGATCATTGTTCTCTTTCACTTCGTAACCATAAGCGATGCGCAGAATGATGGCGCCGGCGGTACTATACTAAAGATTCAACATCACGCCAATACAAAGATAAATAATACCAACTGTCGGATATGTTCTCGTAGTTGGTCAGGTTTCGTAAACACACGCTTAAGGAATCGGCGAGTCTCAATCTCTTCGATCGGGTGGTAGATCTTCATAGCGGCGCGGCTGCCAATGACGTGGTGTAAGTTCTTGCGGTACTGGCGAAGACGGTCGCCGTAAGGGAGAAGAGGCAAACAGTTCTTCCAGCCACAGAGTTCGCCAGCCATGGGAAGGACAGGGCGGTCGGAGTACACATTACTCTTCTTGTCCAACATCTCTATTGCAGTCCTGGTAGAGTTCACCACCATCAGATGCTGACCCAGAATCTCGACATGCGTGATGTCCCCTGCACGCATGGGGTTAAAAAATATGATTTTTTGGAGAGAAAAAAGAGGCGCTAACCATACTTCTTGCCCCACTCAGTAAAAGTGAACCAGGGCTTGATGCTAGGGATGCCTTGAATATTCCCAATGAGAGGCCACCCCAAGGGACCAGGGGGATAAGGTGCAGGATTCTGCTTGTTGAACGCTCGCATCATCAGATACACTCCGGCACCAGTAAGACCTAGAACCAGCCAAGCGACATTGGTGAGTGTTAACATGGTTTACAAGTAAAAGGCAAACGACTCAAGAGCAAGGTTGTGGAGTAGTGATTGATTACGATACCCGCATCAGGCTGTCACCCCCAGAAATACTTAACTAAAGGTGCTGTTTGGACAGCGAACCCGAGGACATCTTGATCCTGGAATATCCGGGCCATCCGACCCATCCGACCCACTTGCATGTATAATGCAAATCTCACGGTCACAACATACGACGTGACCCACAGCCATTGGTCGCGCCGTCGCGCGTGTCGCGGCTGACACCGTGACCATGGCTGCTACTAGTACCCAGCTAGCACTTGCAGGTAGAACTCTATCCTGGCACACTGTTGACTCTCCCGTGATAGAGTCCAGGATCATCAGACCAATCGTCACGTGCTATGCTCCCTGAAACAATATGTTAACAAGGCTTGCGGCCCCGTTGAGAAATGGAAAATCAGGCCCCTGTTAGATATTCAAGTTGGACTTAGCACGATAAATCTGTCCGCGAGCTGTTGATGGAGTAGTTGAGAGTAGTCACCATGTGTAAGGCCTGCCGGAGGTGTCGGTCATTGAACAGAGAGGGAAAAAACTTGAGTATGCTTCTGATCGGCTGAGCGCAGGCGCCGCATTGTCGGATAATCTGCACCTCGATGAAGCGTTGGTGCAGAACCGTGATTCACACACGCGCATTTCGTGCTGACCTCTTCTCCGCTACATATTGCGTTTACATTAAGGTTCTAGCCAATGCCAACAATACCGTGAAAAGAGCAAGACAACTTGAACGCCATGACAATGAAGCTGAACTGAGATCCGGGTCAGGGTGCAAGAGAAAGCTGTTGGGGCGCTCGGTCACCTGAAAGAACACCATCAGTCAAATGAGCTCAGCACTCAGTACTCAGTGCTCAGTGCTCCAGTGGAGTACATGCTTCAGGGGGCCAAAGTGGAGATCAAAAGGATTCGAGTGGAGCGCACACACGTCGGACGCGCATTGGTTCCGCGGGATAAACGTTTCGCTAGGTTCTTATTAAGAATCTTATGTAAAATATGTGCTATTACATAAAACATGTGCATGAATGCATGACCTTCGGCAACGTTCTAACAATAAGTTCACGTCCAGCAAATCAGAATGTTTGCCGCGAGCGTGAATGTATGATCACCGCAACTTGACGCTGGCGTCTAATTCGCACTTATATACTATGCTCCTGGCTCATATGGTCTTCCCCATCACAAGCAGCCCCTTGTCATACGACTTTGAAACGACAGTCAACGATGCGTGCCTCTGCAATCTGCCTCGTAGTCTTGTCGGCGGCTGCTACCTTTGTTTCATCTCATCCAAGCACTGAGTCTCATCTGACTCGGTCTTTCCGGGTGCTGTCGAGTCCGTCGTACAAAAGACAGAGCAGCAACGTTCCTCCGCAGTGTACTTCGATCTGCGATCCTGTCAATGATGAAGTGAATGCTGTAAGCTCGCATCCCGGACCTCGTCCTTGTTGATGTGCTAACGCTTGTCCAGGGATGTCCTATGACCACATGCTGCACCCAGTCCTTTGAAACAAACTACTACGACTGCCTCTTATGCGTTGGCACTGCATTGAATACTACAGATTATACACAGGCACAGACTGATTTAGACCGTAAGCTCAGCTTCAGATGGCACATCTGAGCCAATCGCCTGATCAATACATACACTAGAACTCTACGTCTCTTGCTCCGATTACGGCTATTCACTCCAAGAGCTCACTCTTCCTGGTCAAGACTCGTCTCGCACTCTCTTAACTTCTTCCCGTGCTAGAACCTCTACCGATGGCGGTACTTCACCTTCGCCTACGTCCGTATCGTCACCTACGTCCATGTCGGTACCTACGTCCGCGCCGGTGCCTACATCCATCCAGACGACCACTATACTATCTTCAAGTACTTCGCTTGCCTCGTCTGGGACGTCGACCTCTGCCAATGGCACTGCGACTTCGTCCGCATCCGAGCCTACAACTTCAAGTGCTGCGCTGGGGCTGAGCACAGGTGGAAGCGGAATCTTGGCTTTGTTTGCTACTGCTGTAGGATTAATCGTGCTGCGGAACAGTTGATTGGGAAAACTCAGTATAATTTTTTCATGAGGCTGGTAACCTCAAGCTTGTAAGTACTATAAACAAATGACACGTGACAGAATATCATCTATTTTTGCAATTGACAAACTCTAATTCTGTAGCGAGTAAGCTCTTGGCATAGTTATGCACTCCGAGTAGGACCCCATATAAGCACCATCTGAGCGCTGCGTACCTTGCCTCCAGCGATGGCTTCATCTTCCATATCCCCTGAGCCAGAGATGCCATATTCTGAGATCTCCTGTCTTAAAATTGTAAAGAAGTTGTTTTTCATGTCTCTGCGCCCAATTACCTCGACTTCCTCACAACCGTGCTTGCGAAGTATGATCAATCACTATAAGGTTACTGAGAAGAATAGATGCATCTCCAAGGGTACTTCACCTTCACCTACTTCCATCTCGACGACCACTACGCTGTCTTCAAGTACTTCGCTCGCCTCCTCTGCGACGTTGACCTCTGCCAACGGCACTGCAACTTCGTCCACATCCGAGCCTACAACCTTAAGTGCTGCGCTGGGGCTGAGCACAGGAGGAAGCGGAATCTTGGCTTTGGTTGCTGCTGCTCAGTGCTATACGATTAATCGTGTTGTGGAACAACTGATTGGGAAAACTCTGCATCATTATTTTTCTGCTCTCCAATTGTCACGCGACACAATGTAAAACAAGAAGCAGTGAATTCGAGGGGCACAAAATCAAATCCGGTCTACTCTGTCATACTTGCATCACGCCTCGATTGAAACTCAGCAAGATCGTCAGGACGCCGAGTGGCCTCATCCTTGCTTATCGCTTCTCTTGATTAACAGACAGCCAGTCTGTGTACGGGTATATGTGCAGTACATTACAAGAAGGTCAGCCTTGAAGCTTGACTAGTGACTGGCTTTCAATGTTCACCGTCTTGACACTTTCAGCCGCACTGCAATGCAATGTAAATCAACGCTGCACCGGATCCATATGAATACCATATCGCACGACTGCTCTTTCATCACGAAGCTACATGCATTGGAGGCTATGGTCATACGCTTGAGTGAAATACATCTCATCCGCGTGTCTATTATGCTATCCATCCAGCCTTCTTGCATACAACGCACTCCCGTCGGGTCACTACGATTTTGACTCGATAATATCTGACGCGAAGTCTACTGCTGATGAGCGTCATCTAGTACGAAAAACGATGCAGCAGTGTTCCCATTCAATGTTCTGCTCCGGCATCAGGGAAATGTAATTCGCTACAGAGCGCTCTGTAGCACTCTGTAGCACAATCCAACCCGCTGATAGGCTATACAATGTGTTAGTCTTGCACTGGTGTCGGAGTCGGGGAATTGATTGTCGCGTGCCAAGCAGCATCAGTATGAAGGATCCGGGATGATCGATGTTTCAGAGCCAACCTATTTCGAAACCAGTCCCCCTAGGCCTTTAGGGTCCCGGAATGTCATCCCCTTTGATAAGAGTTTTTATATGCACCACAGCTGGTATACCGGTAAAGGTTTGAAAATTCACCGCACACTTACAGTAATGTTACAGTTTCCAGTTATCACCGTGCGTTGCCGTTCATCATACATCCGGACATTTTTAAAAAGGGAAGCTCAAAGTTAAATGCCCAGTTAACTGAGCGTTCGAATGCCCAGCATTGACGAAGGTTTTGGCGCTTCGCGCGACAAGGTTTATCTTATCGTTTTACTCCCATTTGATCGGAAAAATTCAGCGTGTATTCGTTGAACTTCGTTCTACCTACGTATCTACAACATCTCCATCCACATTCATGATTACTGACATGCCTTTTGTCTGCTCAGTACTCAATGAGCTGACAAGGTATTGAGCACTATATGTAGTGTCTGAGCCGCATTAGTAGCGTAGTCAGCCGCAGTGAAAAGCATTCATCGTTTATCGTCCAGCGCTATAAAATATACTAGCTACATGTTGACTAGCCGGAGTCAGGGTCGAGTTGCCGCGTGAACAGAGTCACCGAATCCGTTTACCAGTGCTCAACACTGTGATTCTTGCACCGTACTCTACGGTCAATTGAAAAATTATAGTTTGGTAAAACTCTGAATACAGATACTCTCTGATGAATCAGGAGAGTACTGACGCTGAGGGAAGGGTATATAAGCTCTGCTCCAGCTCCTGGACTGACCAGCAATAATATTTCTCCTCTTGTAAACGCCCGCACTTATCTTTGGAAACCATATTTTAGAAATCATGGATGCTCATGCAAAGATGATGTTTTACCTTCCAGACACCATGGTCAACTAGCCCTGGCCTCGTGCCATCAATCCTCATTTCGAGGATGTGAAAACAGAAGTCGATGCTGCGTTGCGTGATTTCAGGGCTCTGGACCCCACGTCACAGGAGGCATTTGACAAGTGCGATTTCGGTTGTACCAATATCTAGCTCTCATTCTGAAAATGGCTGATACATTCTGTGCTTATAGCCCGTCTAGCATCACTGGCTCATCCGAATGCACCGAGAGGTGTGTATTTTAGCGCTGGTAAACCATAAACCACTGACCACTTATTTTGTAAGATCACCTCCGAATCGCCTGCGATTTGATGAATGTATTTTTCATTTTTGACGAGTACACCGACAAAGAAAATGTGGCAGTCACTAAGGAAATGGTGGACATTGTACTCGATGCCCTACATGATCCTCGTAAGATGCGACCAGAAGGTGAATGTATCCTGGGTGAAATTGTGCGACAGTAAGTATCTCCAAATTGTATTGTTTGATGAGATACCTGAAGTTCAAGGTATCTGTGCGTAGATTTTGGGCTCGTGCAATCCAGACTGCTAGCCAGTCTTTTCAGCGTCATTTCCTCGACAGTTACACTGCATACCTTCATGCAGTAGTTGGCGAGGCTGAGGACCGCGACCACAGTCATTGCCGCAGTATCGATGACTATCTCAAGCTCCGTCGGGATACATCTGGTGTTGCACCTTCTCTCACAATACATGAAATGGGTATGGAGTTTCCTGACAAAGTGTTCTACCACCCTATGATCGTCAATGTGTTGTAGAGCTTATTGTGATCGACAACGTAAAGTCATCTTCAAGGAGTGGTTGACAGCATGCTGAAGACTTTCATAGGACATGGCCTCGTACAACAGGGAGCAAGCAACTGGAGACGAAAACCATAACTTGATCACTGCTATCATGCTGGAAATTGGTCTCGACAGAAGCGGTGCGATGGCTTGGGCAGCACGCTATCATACTCAACTCGAGAAGCAGTTCATCGATGGTCTTGCACAGGTTCCTTCGTTGGAAACTTGCACCGACATCCCGGGCCTCGTCAAGTATTTGAATGGGATAGCAGACTGGGTTCGAGCAAACCATTCTTGGAGTTACGAGAGTCCAAGGTCACAACTAAGTCCAATTGTGTGAATCATCACTCACCCTGCTTGAAATTTCAGATACTTTGGCACAAAGGGCGCAGAGATACAGCAAAGTAGGCTTGTCCTGTTGTTACCAAAGATCAAATACGGCGACGCATCCTCGATGACGAAAGTCAATGTTGCCGATTTATCGAATATCTATGCCACAGTGCAGCTGTAATGTCACAGTCTCGCCACTTACATGAACAGATAGATGACCAGGTCACCCAGTGGTGTAGCCTGGTGAATTGAAGCTAGATGAAGAAACCATTAGGAGCACCTGAATGAATCGATATCAGCCTATGCGAATAAATTTTTGATACTGTTGATATATGACATACACAAATGTTAAATGGGTACGAGCATATTGATGAAGCCCTCTTGATAATGATAAAAATGTTGAATGTACGGAGCATCACATACAGCGTTGACTTGGGACAGGGAGGGCAATAACGGGGTAGCCAAGTCATGGTTTGGACCGTGTGGCAGGAATACGGTGACAGACAAAGCGCGACGACCATCCTCAATGGATCGATGGAGAACTGAACGACAAGTTCTAGGCTTTCCCTTGCCGTGGTCGAGTACCTGGCTGCGACGATCGTCCCATTTCTTCCGCACCACGGAGAGAAACCAGCCGTTCTGGTGAGCAGGATTTGTGAGGATAGTGATAGAGGGGGTAAAACTCTAACGTCTCCAGTATTTTTTCAATGTCTTCTTTAGCATCGCGCAGAAACTTCGGATCCAGTGGCGGAAGCATCTGTCGTTATCCACAACACGGCAAGTTTCAGGAGCACTCCTCCTGTTTCACAAGGTGAGAATGAGAATTACATCATGACTATTGCAATGGATACAAACAGCTGGTGGTATTTTCTCGACACACAATGATCCACAGGCCTCCTCGGAGGTGCTGGCGGAACGGAAATTTCGATGCACGTGGTTACAGTGGCCGAAATTTCTGTGACATGATAGGTCGAGACTCGAAGTCCATGATAAGTAACTCATTGAGGATGGCTTTGGTATGAGAACTCTTCCAGTGCCTATTGTCCCGATCAACGTCATATATTCATCATTGACGAAACAGGATCTTCCCGCCAACTGTGACAGAAGTCCAGACGGAAGTTACATGGACGTAAATTACGAGGCCTGGCGCGAGGACGCAATGCAAGTCCTTTGTCCATTCTGTTCCTTCTTCGGGGCTGTAGACGAGGTTAACCACGACTGAAGTGTATGGTGTTACTGATGTCCAGCGATGAAAAAAATGAATCGCTGCATGATTGTTCTTGTCGGTGAACACTGCAGTACTGAAAGCTCGGGCCGTCCACTGTGACACACTGTGACAGGATACTGAGGTTTCGAGCCCAGCAGTGCAGCACCCAGTGGCAGGTGTTGTGCCGTTTTCACTGTTCAGCGCGCACAAGCCTGTAAAGTACACAAATCGACCAGTTTGATGGCATGAATGTTAGAGGATCGTTGAAACGGAGAACGAAAATATTAATAAGAACGTGGATGGAAGGTGTATAATAGGCGAACGTTGTAAGTACAAGCTATGGCATATTCATGTTCAGTCGCGACATACAAATCAAATCATTATTTGATCTCCAATGCATTTTTTTTTCTATCAATCTCACGTTAACGTTAGAGACGGTTAGACTCGTAACCAATCTGAATGTGCGCCAATTTGAGATGGTGAGATTTTTGTGCCACTTGAGCATCTGGGGCCGTGATAGCATGCACCAGGATGCCGCTGAACCATTAATTAGTCAATGCACGAAAGAAAAACTCCGTGGCTGCGTTGGAGGACAATAATACCCAAAAGTAGCCATGAAACAAGGAGCAGATCATGATGCCAGATCATCGATTAGTGGTACCTTGTCTTCCTGGCAGTAGTAAGTACAAGATCCATACAAAATACTTGACGGGCCCGTTACGTGGATAGCCTTGCAAGGACAATGTGCCATTTCAAATTCGATCAGTCATCGCCGCTCCTCGAGAATAAATTCTACTACTATTTTCCCGCCTCGCGGAATAGAAACTGGTTGTGACACTTGTGTGATACATCATTGCCGGAGTTTGAACTGACACTGGAAGTAAAGACGTAATTGCTGTGCCCGCGCATCGTCACGACTTTCTAGCAAGAGACCCACGAATGCCCAATCAATGATATATTACTGGTACAGCACTATTGACTAGACATAATATTGGACGTGCCACAACCATCAAAACAATATTCCAACTGAGTCGTTGGTATCCAGTATTCAACTACAAGCAGAGCCGATCCCTGTCATTGTCGTTGAACATCGCAGGATAACATCGGCAGCGAACATGACAAACCTTCATTTAGTCCGAAGTTCAGTGTTGTTCCTGTCGATTCTGAATCAAAGGACACCACGCTTTGGTTGAAATTGTAAAAAACACTGATTGCGCAGCTGGGGCTAGGAGACGGCGGTCTACTGTGTGAGGGCGAGGGTCTGACTGAGAAAGCAAGGAACCTGTTGAGTTATATTATGGACGATAACTGCAAAGACATACTGGTGGTTTGATCATCATATTCTGCTTCTTCTCCGTCTGCCTCTCTAGCTTTTGCTATTCGACTAAGCATCGTAAAGACCTCTTGTTCTTCTTGTTCATTATGTATATCCACATTGAGGCCTCGGATGGTTTCGTTCGGGGGAAGATCGGTGACTAATCCACTACATGTGAGATATGGTCGAAGGGAAAGAGCTATAGAGCCGACCTGAAAGACTGCCTTTGCATAAAATATGCTCAGTATTCTGCGATATAATGCCTAGACGATGCATACCTTCTACCTCAACACACAGATTCTCCTCACAAACAGAGGCGTGGTCTTGTGTGGACTCCCCTGGGCTTCCAAATACTGGCCAACAGTCAGCAGGGGAACTCGCACTGCCCTTCTGTCATACCAAGGGTATCATCTTTTTCCGGCAGCAAACGTCTGGCCAGGTCTTCTGAAGTTCTCTGTATAGCGATTCAACTGCAATTCAATATGCCCGATATACGGTTGGTCGACTTACTTTGATGCCCTTATAAATCCGATATGTGACTTTACGAAAGTGCTTGGCATCCGACTCACGGACGAAAAGGTTGACAATGAACTTGCGGAAAGATTTCTTCTGCATCTGAAGCTGGTCTCTGAGTTTTACCGCTCTGTAGAGATGGGTGAGTATAGTAAACTCTTTTGGCTAGGTGAAAAAGCTCACTGATCATATTGAAACTTTCCAGCGGTGTAAGCTCGATTGTAGGTAGCTTTATCAGTTGCTGAGAGACGATCGTTTTCCAACAAGTCGGCCAGCTCTCGCAGGGCTGTCAGCGATAATTGTAGATAAATCTCGCCCTGTTCGTGAGCTGTCCGGCCCTTCAGCTGGATGAAGGTCGCAGGTAAGTTTTCGAATTGGCTCGCAGGTCCAAAGTTCGCGGATATTCGAACTGTTGTGCTAGCCATTGGGGGAGACATGGGATATAACTAAAAACTGGCGGGAGCTGGGGCAATCTGTTGCGGTGATTTCCTTGGTTATATACCAAGACTCGTGCGAGCGATTGATGATGATAAGCTCGGAGGGTAAAAATAACGAGTTCGTTTCCTTCGAAGGAAGATTATGTGAATATGGCAACAAGCAGCTGCTATAAACCTGAGGTCTGATGCTCGAACCTTGTCGATGACTCGGAGGATTCATGTGATCCTCAAGATAGAAAGAACAATACAATAGGATATTTTCGTCATTCGGATAAGAGTTCCCTATCAGGGTACTTTGCAGATACCTATACTCGGCCGGATATATGAATTATTGAGACGTAACTTGACATGGGGTCATGGCGACTCACGTTGGCCTGCTACAGCCTGCTATTATATAATTAAGCAGTAAGTTGGTTCTGAAGTCCGCGAAGTGCCGGGGTCCGAATTACATATGTAGGTCCATATTTGTTCTGTATCGCTTTGACGCCTTTTACTTTTAGTCTACACCACAACTCGGGCAGATTTCTGAGGATGGCCTCGACCTCCGCTGCTAATTCTCATCTTTCTGAATATGAGATTTGGTGGAGGAGCCACTACGAATTCCTCACAGAAAAGGGTTATAAGCTGCGAAGTCGCTACAGTCCAGATTGGGTCCCCTCTTGGACGAACACCAACAAAGCTGACATAAACTGCGAGGATGGAATCGCGTCCCCAGTAGGTACTTTGATAATAGCAGTGCTCATCAATTACCTTGTCTCCTTTAGCATTATCTTGTGTTGGATGCACGGCGCATTCAAGACGGTGCTCGCGTATCACTCAAGCGTGTCGATATATCACGACACCCTTATGAGATAGAAATCGGTCGCTATTTTTCTACCCACCCTCTTAGCAGTGATCCAGCCAACCATTGCGTTCCAATTTACGATGTTCTGAAGGTGCCCGCCGAAGATAATACTGTGATAATTGTCATGCCGTTACTTCGAGATGCTACAGATCCCTATTTTGACACGGTCGGGGAAGTTGTAGACTGCATCCACCAGCTTTTCGAGGTAAGGTCTTCTTAATTGACTGATTATGACTGATCCATTTTCACTCTCTTTAAATTGAAGGGGCTGCGCTTCATGCACAGGCATCATGTCGCTCACCGGTACGCATCCAAGTTGCTCCAGTGACTTGTCTCATGGCTGGGCTTAGAGATTGCATGCAGCTAAACATCCTAATGGATGACAGTATGTTCATAGACGCATGGCATGCAAGCGACCAGTATATGTCGGAGGACTACAAACGTGTGGCGAGGCATCGCGCGCGCACAAAGTCTCCTCCACGATATTACTACATAGACTTTGGTATCTCCCGCCAATATGAGGCTTCCAACACCAACCCGTTAGAAGCACCAATATTTGGTGGAGATAAAGAAGTACCTGAATTCAATGAAGACAACTTCAAACCTCGGAACCCTTTCCCAACCGATGTTTGGTATCTTGGGCATGCCATTCAAGAAACGTTTCTCGACGTAAAGTGTAACAGTGACTTCTGGTTTTTCATACTCTGATTTTCACAAAACAGCACTACGCAGATGTGGAATTCCTGAGCGGTCTTGTATCGGACATGATGCACTCGGATCCAGCACAGCGTCCAAATATGGATGAAGTTTTTTCTCGATTCCAGGTTATACGTCAGGGTTTCAGCAACTGGAAATTACGTTCTCGAGTGGCTCACGATGAAGAGAGATCTGTTTTTGATCTCCTAGCACATTGGACCCGTCGCATCCAGTACGTACTACGCAGGATTCCTCCAACGCATACCTCGTTGTCATAGAGTGGACTTCTCTGTATCTAGTCTGCAATGCACGAGTTTTCTGCCCTTGAGTTCTCACACCTATAGAGTTCGAGGTGACACGCTGACTTAACGCTGCACACTTGACTGCACAGCGACGTTCGCTCTCCTGTATCAACGCACTTACACTGGCGTTGGTGACCAGTCGAGAACAGTCAGGACAGTGACACTTATCATTGCAATAGATTTCACAGCTCCTGCAGTGACTATCTTCGAGGGCTGACTAGTCTAACTACGGGAGACCGCATCAACTCCAACAATCACATTAGTGTTTCGAGCCCAGCTGCGTCATGTCCATGTCATACAGCGAGCTACACCTGTTATGCCATTTTCAGTGCACAAAAGCCGACCAGTTCAATATCATCTCTAAATCTGCCTTCTTCGTTATATCAATCATACCGAGAAGAAAAGGTACACCTTCAAATACCTTCCTGGTGTTCCGCGTAGGTACGCCGGTCCTTGGCATATCTGATGTGGGCCATAGCAATGATGAGATCCCACTTATTTAGGTAATCGAGTTCATAAGTATGACACGTCATTCCTCAAGGCCTCATCTCGCTCAAGAGTACAAGCTGAAATACTCTTGTGGCTGTAATGTAGCCTGCACACGCAGGGTACGAAAAAGTGTATGTATACTAAGACACGAAAACCCCAGTGTGCTTGTAACCGGCAGTACTTGGTCAGCCTGGATGCAGGTGTCTTCTTGATACCAAGTAAATGACAAATGCTCGCGATGGAGTGCCCACATCGGAGTGCAAAACAGGAATGTGAGCTTTTAGATGAGCCAAATGTACACTTATGGTGTTCTACTTCAGGCATTTCCGAAGTTCAACTTTGCATACTTAGTAATACTGAGTACTGATCAGCAAGTACTCAGTACTCATGCATGCATGCATCATGCACATGTACCGACTCGGAGTAAATCAAAGTCCGTTCGACGAGCACTTCTAAATTTTAAGTTAAGTTATGCGCACCGCAGCTGGCATCCGCTTATATATCGTGGTCCCAGTCTGTATGCCACTCATAGTCCTTCGGGCTCCCCATCTCCTCTTGGTACGACCTTGTAAAGACAGCCAACGATGCATGCATCTATAATCTGCTCAGTAGTCTTGTCAGCGGCTACCTTTGTCTCATCTCGGTCAAGCGCTTCTTATCTGACTCAGTCTTTGTTGAGTTCGTCGTACGGAAGACAAAGCAGCAGCTCCGTTCCTTCGCAGTGTACCTCGATCTGCGATCCTGTCAACGATAAAGAGAATGATATGAGCTTTCATCCCGGACCTCGACCTTGCTGATGTGCTAACTCTCGCCCAGGGATGTCCTATGTCCGTATGCTGCACTCAGTCCTTTGAAACAAGCTACTACAACTGCCTCTTGTGCGTCGGCATTGCATTGAATGCTACAGATTATATACAGGCACAAGCCGATTTGAACGGTAAGCTCGACTTCATACTATGAGTCAATCGCCTTACTAATACATACACTAGGACTCTACGTCTCTTGCTCCGATTACGGTTATTCACTGCAAGAGCTCACTCTCCCTGGTCAAGACGCTCACACAATTTCTTCCCGTGCTAGAACTTCCAGTGTTGTGGATGAAACCGCTGTGCCGTTGGCAGAGGTCGACGTCCCAGAAGAGGCGAGCGAAATACTTGAAGACAATATGGTGGTCGTCAGGGCGGACGTTCCCGATGCTGATCCTTCTCCACCCAGTCCTCCTCCATCCAGTCCTCCTCCTCCTCCACCCTCAAGCTCAGGTGCTGCGCTGGGACTAAGCACGGGAGGGAGCCGAGTCTTGGCTTCGGTTAGTGCTACTGTAGGATTGATCGTGCTGTGGAACAGCTAATCGGGAAAACTGTGTATAATTGTTCTGCTCGTCGACATGAGACTGGGCCATCAGCAAAACCACTGAAATGGACGCTTAGCTTAAGCGCGTTACGGACACACTTATGAATGCTTTTTTTTTGCTTCAGAGTTGGTCCGTTGGGGTCATAGACCCTATGTTGGACATTGTCTCGTCATAAACTTCCTCTTGTTTTGTATAATGGGTCGTATCTTTGCGTCTTTTTTGCTTACTTGTACTCTTATGAATGCTCACAACTTCAGTAGCGCACTCATCTGATGAGTGAAGAGCTTGGACGCTGATATGTTTTACGGGAATCGATAGAATTAAATCCTGATTACTAGATGCTGATAGTGCGGATATTCTACTACATAGCATCATCGTACAGATCTACATGATATCGGTGTATATTGTATATATAGAAAACTTCCTTGTCAGAAAAGGTATTCAAAAAATGTTCAAATCGCAGACCTCATCGAGTTCGCGGCAGTTATTGTCTGATCAACTTTGAGCCAAACACAGATGGGTCCGATGGCACGGGTAAGCATCTGTCAGCGGAATGATGGCACCGTTCAGCGTGTATTCGTCCTACCTACGCATCTACGACATCTCTATCCACATTCATGATTCCCAGTAAGAATCGGACAGACGTCTTTGCACGGAAATTGACGGATTTGTAAGTTTGGTGTAGTCTGTAAACTCATCGATGTAAATCCAAATACAAACATATGTTGAACAATCTGTGTACGATTTGAGCAGTACGAACTCGATGTTGCGCGAAATCCAATTTCAATGTTTCAACGGGTCGCCTTCCCGGAAAAAGCAGCGCAAGGGAAAGGAGGTGCACGAAGAGGGATGGATCCCAGTACGTGGGTGATAGTCACGGCGGGGAATGTTGATCATGATAGGAATTACATAGGTGCGGGGGAAAGAGAGCTGAACTGATTGTGAGCGTGTCACACTTCTTCCACCCTTCATGACTGATGCGAAGCAGAACGACGACGACCAAAGAAAAATCCGCAGCAGCTCACTCCTTCATACACAGTATCTTCCGCTCCACCAGTTAAGCCTTGTACTTGTGTTTGGATTGGTCGGGCTTGAGATGGTTGTGCCCCTGCTGGTTGACTCGATTGCGTTGCACTGTTGGCCTGGTTGGTGTTCGTACGTTGCATAGCTGCAGCCGCTTCCGCGTCAGTTTCAGGGACAATGCCATATCTCTGTAATGTATTTTAATGGAACAGAATTGGAGCGACGGCGAGTCACTTACATCTTCATCACGAGCAGGAGCTACATCAACGATGCGGCTTGAATTTCTTAGAGGAAGTAAGTTGAAATTCCAATGTCGAGATTCGCGAGGTGACGGTCGAGGTGTATCTGTAGGTTGGGCAGTGGACCGGAGGGAACCAATCAAACTGCGCCAATGAAGAAAAGATGGACTCGCAGGCGGAGCTGCGCGATGAGGTCCGCGATTTGAATCATTGCCGAAGAAATCATTGCCCTGTATCAAAGTCGGATTAGCAAGAGCTGAAGAACGAAAAATTCTACTAACGTATTTCGTCGAGCCTTTGGTAATGGTCTATTGTTTGAAGTGCAGATGGACATTAAGAATCTAGTGAAACCTACGAGAAAAGATGAGGTTCCTTACGATTGGTTGCCGCACAACTCTCGGTTGGGTTGGACGTCCCTAATAAAAAGTGAGATGTAGTAGTGTGAAAGAGAAGAAGAAAAGACTTGCCTTGAGCTTTGTATTCCCGTCGTCCGCAGCCTAGTAAATGGTCAGAATCATTCTCGGATAACAAAGTGCAAACTTACCACAACTTTGAGCGCTGCCTCCAGGCTCCATACATAGATTTTTTTGTCTAGTCCAGCGCTGACAATGTACTTGCCATCAGGGGACATGACAACAGCCAAGAGTTCGTCATCATGCAAGAGTGGATCTCCAACTGCCTGATTGGTCTTGAGATCCCAGATGCGAATGGAGTAGTCACTTGATGCGCTAACAATGTAGCTTTCGTTGGGAGTAAGACAGAGGGATCTGATGCCATTGGTATGACCCCGAAGAACAACGAGTTCCTGTCCATCATTCGCCCGCCATTTTCGGATGGTGTCATCGAATGACCCGGAGAATATGTGTGTGCCGTCCTTAGACCAACACAATGACGTCACTACGTTGTCGTGTTCCTTGATCTCGATGAGCAGCTTGCCATTCCTCGACCACATGCGGATCACATTGTCCGCACCGCCGCTTATGAATTTGTCGCCTTGTGGAGAGTATTTGACGATATAAACCCATCCGTGACTGGTCTCCATGGGTGGTGCTATTTGTCGACCAGTATTCGGGTTCCAGCGTCGTATGGTGCCGTCTGTAGATCCACTTGCTATCTCCAGGGAATCGCGAGACCAATCGAGGCACCTCACTACATGATCATGTCCCTCCCACGGGTCGCCGACCATGCTGCCCTTCTTTATATTCCACAGCCGCAGTCTACCGTCTGCACTTCCAAAGATGGCCATTGTTTCATCCGGAGATACTACCATCGAAACTATCGCTCCCCCATCGCTATTCAAAGGTTTTCCCACTGGCTCTCCATCTCTTTTCCACTGGTGAATCGAACTATCCTCAGATGTGCTCATTATATTGCCACTGGCACCCAAGTAGGCAAGGCTCCATATCCATTGAGAGTGACCCTCAATGACGCACTCCGGCATCAAGCTTCCTGTCGGGCGTTTTGGCTTGGGTTTCTTCCACGACGTGATCCGAGTATTGTGGTCGACAAAGTACGACCGACCAAGTGGTGAGATATGCCATTCACATCCAGGAACAGCGAGATATCCAGGATAATCTATGTTCAACCGTGAGTTCGTTGCACCTTGTCGCAATTTCATCCCCCACCTAGTCGCACTCCTGGTAAAGGCCGGTTCCACGAGGCTATCATGAACGTGTCATCTTGATATCGTATTTCACCATCCAATGTCGTCCTGAATTGTTGCCACAT
Organism: Suillus discolor; assembly: GCF_016758755.1. Lineage (NCBI taxonomy): Eukaryota > Fungi > Basidiomycota > Agaricomycetes > Boletales > Suillaceae > Suillus > Suillus discolor. Next base: position 684,903 of record NW_024541256.1, read on the forward strand.
CGGAGGAAGCGCTTCATTCCCACCTGCTTCTAATTGAGTGAACTAGTACGTATCACAAGGTAACTGCTCACCTTTCCAAAGTGCATCCTGGCGGTGCTGTGCACCATATAGTGGTGGATCTTTCGCGCTCGTACGATATATCGGTGACTGCAATGACGCTTCTCCCTGTCTCGTTGACGTACTCGACTCGGCCTCTTCGCGTGACATGACCTTGATCGATATAGGATACTGGGCCGTACAAACGGACTGGACAGAGAAACACTGCGCAAAGTCAGTCATCGACGGGAGGGAGATACGGGTTGAAGGTGATGAAGAGAGGTGGTATTTGGGTCAGTTTTACGCGCTGTAGTGGTAGGCGCCTTGCTGACACTGCATGTCAATGGCTGTGTTACCATCGGATCAGGCACTTACCTTTAGTCCGGTTCAAACTTTGAGGCGCTGATGTACATTGGTCTGTCATGTACGTTTCGTCAGCGAGTGGAATAATATGATGTTGGTTTGAGCGGGTGCATACACATACCGAATCTGTACGCTGTGCATAGCACGTAGGAGCACTCCCAAGCAAAGCGCGACCAGTAGTGACAACTGATTGCACGACTGACGAGAACGGTAATGTATACAGGAGTCGCTCAATTGATGTTGGCTGCGCTATGATCAACATCTTCGGGCGTTGATAGCATTCTCGTCTTAGTAAGCAGAAAGTTTCGAACGATCAAATTATTATTGACATGCCTTTTGTCTGCTCGGTGCTTGGCAGCGCCCAGCGCTCAATGAGCTGACAAGGTAGTGCCTGAGTTACATTCAATGAGTAGTAGCGCACTGAAAATCGTTCATCGTTAATATTCAATATTCAATGATCAACTGTATCTCATCTTTATCCATTAAACCACTCATCCATTACCACTACCCCCAGCAACGCGGCCCATGTTCAAAGTTACCTCAGCGAAAAAATCTTTGCTTCTCTCCTCGCATTTTGCAGTAGTACCGCCCTGTTCGAAACCATCAATCTTGTGATCCTTCAGATTGTATGTTTCTTTCCCTTTTTCTTTCGGATTTGACTCGACACTCATGTTGCAGTTCCTGCCCTCTCGGGACATACCTCAACTTAGGGACGTTCAGACACAAATTCCAGCAAGAACGCGAGCTTTGATTAATATCACAACATTTTTGTTCAAACGCTCTTCAGTCTCTACTACTACCAACCACCTGGTCATCTCCCACTGCCTCCAGAACCCATATACCACATACCTTGGTAGCCCGTTCATACAAGCCAAGAACAGCCACCTACTATTGTTAACGTTCTTTACGCTCAGGATAAAGAGGTATGTTCAGTCGGGCTCAGTTGTTTTTTTGTTATATTAGCCGTATCATTTTATGGCGGGTACTAGGACGATGATCATCATAGTACCTCATATACTCCGTTTCTCTTCTTGGCACCTTCATCATCATATAGATATATACTATGCGGTGCTGCGACACTCATCAGCAGCCACTAATGGTTATGTGACAAATGTACATATTCCACGTCTTGTGTTTGTTTTCACCTCAGCGTTGTTCCGAAGGTATGTCATCTTGTAGCTCGTAGTGACAAGTCGTACTGACTCGTGCCTAGACTCCAAAACTATTCTAGTGAACTCTGATCAGCAATAAGATTTGCACTTATGTACTGTATTCCTGGGCCTATATGGTCTTCCTCCCAGGAAGCTCTTCTGGGTCTTCGTGATACGATCTTGTGACGACAGCCAATGACGCATGCCTCTACAATCTGCCTCGTAAATTAGTAATCTTATCAGCGGCTGCTACCTTTGTCTCATCTCGTCCAGGCGCTTCTTACCTGACTCACTCTCTCCAGACGTTGCTGAGTACCTCGTACAAAAGACAAGGCATCTCCGTTTCTTTACAGGGCACCTCAACCTGCGACCCTGTCCAAAACGAATTGATTGCTGTAAGCTTGAAATCCTGACCTCGTCCATGTTGATGTACTAGCTCGAGTGATCAGGATATCCTATGACCGCATACTGCACCTGCTACGATTATGGCTATTCACTCCAAGAGCCCACCTTCCCTGGTCAAAACCCATCCCGCACTCCACCCTCCCGAGCTAGAACTTTTACCGTTGTCGGAACTTCACCTCCGTCTGTGTCTGCACCAGAGTCCGTGACATCAATGTCGACACTTAGATCAGTTTCGGAACCTACATCGGCGTTGGCACCTACTTCAGAGTCGTCGATTATATCAGTTTCGAAACCTACATCGGCGTCAGCACCTACATCAGCGTCGTCGATTATATTAGCGTCCACACTTATATCAGAATCGACACTCACATTAGCATCGTCAACTACATTAGCGTCCCCACCTATATCAGAGTCGCCACCAACTTCAAATACTGTGCCGGGACCAGGCACAGGAAGAGGCGGAGCCCCTTCGATTTCTGGTGCTATAGAATCAGGAATCTAGGATTGATCGCACTCTAGAGAAGCAGAATAGCGCTGTTCGAGGCTTGTACGTTGACCGGGAACACTGCTGTATCGGTTTTCTTGCTAGACCGGTGCTTGCAAATGTTTTTTTTCCATCTAGTGGGTATGTACTGCAGATGATATACAATGTACAAATTAATAGATCTCGTCGACAGCAGAACTGCTCAAAATAATTCTGCCCACGTAGCAGCCGCAGACACTTGTATTGCAACTCAGGGTAGCTATGACATCAATTCATGTCCGTCAGCAAATTAGAATGTCGGGAGCATGGACCGGCGTATGCGTACATGACACAAGATCACCATGATTGCAAATTAACGCTGGCATCTTTGCACTTATATACTGTGCTCCTGGGCCAATATGGTCCTCCCCCTCCCAACGAGCCTTCTCGATCTTCGCGACACGACCTTATAACGAAAGTTAACAATGCGTGCTTGCCTCGCAGTACTCTTATCAGCGGTTGCTACCCTTGTTTTATCTCATCCAAATCTTGATCCGACCCAATCTGTCTTGGGGGTGTCGAGTTCATCATACAACATCTTCGGGGTGTCGAGTTCAACATACAATAAATTGGGCGGTTTCGTTCTCTGGGAGTGCAGCCCAACCTGTGATCTTTTCCAAACCGGATTTAATGCTGTAAGCTCGCATCCCCGACTCTGTCCTTGCTGATAGGTAACTCTCGTCCAGGCATGTACTATGGCTGGCGCATCATGCTACACCCAGTTCTTTCAAACAAGCTACTACAACTGCGTGTTATGCGCTGGCGCTGTAATTGATGGTACAGATTACACAGTGGCACAAGCTAATATGGACGGTAAGCCCAACTTCACATAAGCAAAGCACATATGGGTCAATTGCCTGATCAATACATCTACCCGACTTCTACGTCTCTTGCTGCAATTGCAGCTATCCACTCCAAAAGCTCACTTTTCCTGGTCAAGACCCGTCCTGCACTCCCTCAACCTATACCCGTGTTGGCCCTTCTAGCATTGTTGTTAGCTTATCGTCCGATTGGGCAACTATGTTTGAGTGGTCACCTCCATCCGAGCCGACAACTATATCAACTAGATCCATGCCGTCACTTCCACACAAGTCCCTGTAAGGCTGATGCATCAATTCTGGTACTTATAAGTGATAGGTAATGCATCAACTATGTACATTACCAAGCTTTCCGATGCATCATCAATGCATCAGAACATGCTAACTAGCAGACCTTTAATACTGTAGATTGTAGCACTTTCAGTCAATGATATTTCTTTTTTGGTCCTCGGCAACCAAGACACCTATGAAGATCTAATATTCAGTTCGTCGAATCTCAGTTCACATTGTGCCTTCCACTTTGCCAAGCTTCTATTTGGTACCTTGTTCAAAATGGATCTCATTTGAAGCCGCTTGACTGATGACATATCCCAAATAAGTCAGACACGGAAGCAGGTTTGGAGCGGGCATATTTACATCTAGGGCACTCACTCGCACATTTCTAGTCAAAATTAGATGTAATATATTCCAGGTATTGATAAAGTAACAAATGTAGATAACATACATAAAAATGCGAAAAATTACCTATAACAGGCCCATCTGGATTCTGGGTTGTAGCTACAGCATGCAGCCATACAGGTGGATATGCATTGGCACGAGTAAAGCTGCGCATCGGATGCCAGATGGGAAAGATATATCTATGAGAGGTGAGCGAGTGAGAGATGGCGGGTGAGAGACAGTGGCTGAGAGCAGACAGCGGGCGAGTGAGAGACAGTGGGCAGGTGAGAGACAGTGGGCAGGTGAGAGACAGTGGGCAAGTGAGAGACAGCGGGCAAGAGACAGCGGGCAAGAGACAGCAGGCAAGAGACAGCGGGCAAGAGCAACTAGTGAGTGAGAGACAGCGGGCGAGAGACACAGCGAGCGAGAGACAGTGGGCGAGTGAGACACAGCGAGCGAGCAAGAACCAGCCAGCAAGAACAGCAAGCGAGTGAGAGGGGATGCGCTGAGGTGGAGGAGGGAGTATCAGGATAGGATTGCATAGTATTAGTAGTTAACAGATAATAGTGGATTGATGACGGACCTTAATGGACAACTCATTAATAGACACCTCAACTGCTAAAAGTCCCACTGTCGAGCGATGATTGATGTAGTGTTCGAAGTAGCTGGGTAAAAAGAAGTGTAAGCAAATGACAGATAAAATATATCAGAATGAAAAAACACACCTAGTTGACCTTAGTCAGACCATAACAGTTGTACATCATTGAATTATGTGTGAAAGGCTCATAAATATGATTCAGAGCTATTCAGAGTTCACTGTAACAGAATTAGTATATGTTAATGATTGTGTAGTAGATGAAATTCACATACGTGTATTAGAATTTCGAGTGACCGTAACTGACAGGATGGTTCAAGTTGAGACTCGAGAGACTGGTTCGTCTAAATTGGACTCTATCAGTTGATAGGACTGAAAACATGTACCGGCTCGTTAGCATTACTTCAAAATCTAACTCAGACCAAAAGTCATTGATAATAATCCCATTTCGCCTATACATAAGCACAAGGCCACAAGAATTACCAGTACATAGTCTATTACTAGTAGTTGTTTGATGTTCGAGTTATGGTCCTACCATGGTAGGACCATAACTCGAACATCAAACATTGAGTAACACAGACTGTTTGATTCTTCTTCCTGCCGTCTCGTCCTGGGTCCTAGACCCTCCAGCGGTGCATGCACCTCGTCTCTGCTTCTGTAACAATGTTCCATTCATTGCACACTGTACTAAATATTGTGCTGCGCTCTGCAATATAACTTCATTGTTAAAAATATGTATGGTACAGCAACTTAATTGTGATGTACTGTGTAACGTATGAGACAAAAAACCTTGGCAGAATGGCAGAGTTGAGGACTTAGTGAATTCAAACGGAAAACCTTGGTGGAATGACAGAGTTGGGGACTTAGCGAATTCACAGCTCAAAAATTGCATCATTGATGGAACCTGCCCTATTACTAATATGAAAGGACAACTAGGACAGCAAGAGACCTACTAAAATGGATGCTGAGTGGCTGGACACCAAAGGATTCGAGTAGGAACGGCAAGAGGCCTACCAAACTGAATACTGAGTAACCGGACACCGAAGATTTGAGTAGGTAAGCAAGGTACCACCAGGAACAAGGTATTACCGGGAGCAAGGTACAGGGTACTACTGGAAGCAAAATATTGCCGGGGAGCAAGGTATATATAGGTACAGCGCACTGAATATGGATGGACAAGTGCTAAACATGGATGGCACAGCCCAAATATGTACCGGATGGATGATGCATAACTGTCAGATCCCTGATGCATTAATGATGCATCACACAATGAGCAAGCTTGATGCATCACAAAACTAGGCTACTTAGCCTGTTTTGATGCATTAAAATGACAGTATTGCCTGACTTCCGTCCATCTATTCGGGGACCTTTAGGTACCCTCCATGCACTCACACACCTCAGGCTTCCTAGGTGCGACCTGCCAAAGTTATGGTGACTTCGTCCACATCCACGCCCAAAACTTCAAGTGCTGCATTAGGACTAAGTACAGGAGGAAGCGGAGCTTGGTCTTTGGTTTCTGGTGCTATAGGATTAGGATTGATCGTGTTTTAGAGAAGCAGAACATAACATTGACTCAGAACGCTGCTGTATCATTTTTCTTACTGGATCGGTGCTCGCAAATGTAGTAGATCTGTACTGTACAATGTACAAAGTATGCGAACTTCTTCTATTCACAGATTTTTCCGACATAACACGCCTGACTAAATGAGGGCAGGTCCAAAACCCCTGTAGTACGCAACCGGCACAACCATAAGACTTCAATCTAAGGCCCCATGAACAAACAATAGCAATTGAACAGCAGAAGCTCAGCGCCCAGTACGAGAATATTCACAGCCGGGCATTCTTGTCGTTTTCACCTCAGCGTTGTTCCGAAACTTCGCTGAGGTATGTCGTCTTGTAGCTCGTAGTAACAACTCGTACTGACTTGCGATGGCTTGGGCAGCACGCTATCACACTCAAGTCGAGAAGTGGTTTATCGACGGTCTAGCACAGGCCCCTTCGTTGGAAATTGGCACCAATGCCCCAGGTCTCATCGAGTATTTGGATGGGATAGCAACTTGGGCTCGAGCAAACCATTGCTGGAGTTATGAAAGTCTAAGGTCACAACTAAGTCCAGTTGTGTGAATCATCACTTACCCTGCTTAAAATTTCAGATACTTTGGCACCAAGGGCGCAGAGATACAGTGAAGTGGACTTGTCCCATTGTTACCAAAGATCAACTGCAGCGACGCATCCTCGATGGTGAAGGTCAATGTTGCCAATTTATCGAATTTATATCCCACAGTGCACCTGTGACGTTATGGTCTTGTCATTGCAAATACTTCTACATGCGCAGATAGATGGCCAGGCTATTCGATGGTACAGCCTGGTGAATTGAAGCTAGAAACCACTGGGAGTATCTAAATGAATCAATATCAGCTTATGCGAATAGAATTTTAATACTGTAGATATATGATATACACAATTATCAAATGGTATGAGTATATCGATGAAGCCCTCACCCTCTTGATAATAAAATAGTTCTTGGATGCATGAAACACTGCATATGGCGTTGACTTGGGATAGGGAGGAACGGCTAGCCAAGCCATGGTTAGGATCGTAGGAATACGGCGACAAAAGCACAACAACCATCCCCTCCAAGGCCCTGGATCGATGGAAAGCTGAACCACAGCTAGAAACCAGCTGTTTCGGTGAGGAGCATTTATGAGGATAGTGTTGGAGAGAGGATATAACTCTAGCATCTCTAGTATGTTTCCAATGTCTTCCTCAGCATAGCTGCGAGGGCAGCACCGTCATGAATTCAGCAAAAAACCCACACAGAGATGGGATTCATCAAAAACAGGTTGCGGCAAAGGAAGACGAGATGGCTGTTGAGCAGATGATTCAGCATGCCGGCCCTGGGCGGCTTATCCGACCAAAGCCAAAGCCACGCTCAGTGACCAAGAAACCGGCGCCGACCCTCGAGAGTGCAGCAGAGACCGTCAGTTCCAGACCTAAAACACGTAAGGAGATTGTACACAATCCATAGCATTGGGGGCGCTTACTGCTCTGGATACAGCTGTTGGGGCCAATTTAGCGACTCAAAATACCAGGATCCAGAAGAAGAAGCATCCAGATTTAAGGCTTACCTTCAAGGATGGTGTTGAAAGGTGTCGAACAGTGGTGTGTCAACTCCAAGTGAGACACGTGTTGGAAGCGCTCAGGCTGATGATGGGAAAATTTGCAAGTCGCTGTAAGTTCCTAATCTGAACTATATATGTATGATGCTACTTCTATCAGAACTCACTCTCTATTATTTTGACGTTTTTCACTCATTCGATCGTAGGTCTGAGTCCTTCATATCTTCAGAGAGAACGAGAGTAGGGAAATGGGCCAAAAGTGTGGCTGCAAAGTCCCAACTGAAGCCGTCAGTGCCACCAAGTGCCTGTAGCGGTATGTACAATTATATTTCAAGCAAACAATTAACAACATTTTCAGTGGCTGCAAACGATGGTCCAGATCTAGAATGGGTTGACAATGACATTAATGACGACGCACCTGAAGATTTAGATTTCAATGATAACCTGACCAAACGTCATAGCGCAAAGGTGAGCAAATTCACTTGTAAACAGAGGATACTCAATTTAAAGCAGGGCGTTGTGCACATTTTGGAGGCCATCAATGACGCACCGAGAGGAAAGAAGCGTACCTTGTCGACTGTCTCAGTGGAGGAGCCTGGACCCGAAGAACAGTGCGAAATGCAGGAAGACCCAGAGGCTGATGAAGATGCTGAATACCAGGACGCAGAGGGCGATGTTCCTATGACGGATGAGGGGGGTGATGTTGAGGTACGCTACCTATTGGGTCTTCTGAGAATCACTTACTACAATTCCGGGATTCAATAGGTCCGCGAAACGACGACCAGTCGGCTCACAACTTCCGTAGGGTAGAGTTGACGGATGTATGCACAAGAACGCTGACACATTCCTGCAGATGTCGGTCAGTGTCGTGGAGACAGACAATCGAAACAAGTTTATCAAAACCGAAACTGGACGAGCACCACGGGTACGCAACCTCAAGAAAGAGAAACCGAAAAATGCGCACTTACCCAGTGGTGCACAGAACTCGCAATGGTGTTTGAAATTCATCCCAACGATCATGTATTGGGTTGGAAACAGCCGCTTTCCATGGATTATTTCTGACGATACACTCTCAAACATTCTCTATGATATCAACTACTCAGTGTACAAGCAACCGGGAGACTTTGAGGTTGATGGCTGTAATGGCGCCTTCAATGTGGTGAGTGAAATTATGTTCTGTGTTAGTAGTTGACTCGACTATACGTGCAGGTGTATCAAAGGATCTCCGAGTGGCGGGGAAATTTTGGTTCCACTGCTATCACCATTTTGATGGCATTTTTTGCCTCGACCGATGAATACGAGACGCAGGAGGCACGGAAAGCTTACTCAGAATATCAACTTGAAGACTTCCGCTTTGTTTACGAAGACCCAGATAGTGAAGATTCACCTGGAGCTTTCTTATCCGAGTTCATCTTGCGTATATTTGCTACTCACCTTGATGCCATCCATGGACGCCAGACAGTGGACTCGCTCGACTTTGGCTTACCTACATATCAAACAGCACTAGCGCTGACCACTGCTGCTGTGAGTTTGCTACTCCCTTGTAAATTTTACTGACTAGTATTTGCAGGCCGAACGTGCATTTATTTTAGCTCGCGACGACCTCATTGTGGAGGATAATTCAGAGCATGGGAAACATAGACTCGCGTTAACGCTCAATCAAGCAACCAACAAAATGAGCAATACCGGTACTGCTTTTTCTGCGGGCAATTGGGAGACTGACACGCTCGCATACATGGAACGGATCGAGGAACTGCCCTTCGACCGTGTGAAGGAGATTGTTGAGCGATCTCAACTATACATGAAGTGTTCGCGCCACAAGGACCAAGACGAAGACACTATTCCCGACGATGAAAGTCAGGTCCCTGTGAACCCACGTTCCCGTATCCACATCTGTATTTTTTTTTCATTATCTTAATTTGCTCGCCCTGACGCCATAATATTTGACAGGACTTGGTTGGCTACTACATGCGTGCTCATTCATCCCCTCAAATCATTGATCACATCAGTCCCTGCTCGCTACTGTCGGCGTCGCTTGTTTTCGGACGCGTTTTTTTTATCGTTTTTTCGTGATTTTCCTAGGGCGCCTTGAACTCATGGACATCCCTTTTTCGCCTTAGCATACTTTAGTTGTTCTTTGTCTATGTCTAGAAATAATAGTATCTTTGACTGCATTATTTGCCTTGACAAAAGTGATTTTAAGGAAAACACTCCTTATTTCCTTAGTATAAGGGAATAGATCTTCTTGTTCTCCTTGTTTTAAGTATGAGCGAATGACCTTAAATTTACCTTATTGCGCAAATTAAAGGAAATAAGGAACAAATAATAAGGTACGAAAAGGAACTCGGTGATTTCCTGATGCTGCTTACTCTCTAACGAAGGTGATCAATGTTGACTCAGATTTCCTGCAGGACGTCAAGCTTCAAGGCTCTTCAAATTTTACAAACAAACTTTTCTAAAGACTGCTGACACGGTCCATTTTTCGGTGTTTGATTAATGTTGGTGAGTTGAGGCATTACTGGACCATGACATCGATGGTACTAAATAGATAGAGATAGAAAGTAGTGTTCTGAGATGCCGAGTATAATAGGCAGAAGTCCAGGCCACGAGTCACGCAACGCCAAAGTGGCTGAAAACAGGGTATTTGCTTATGCCAGTAAGCAAATGAATGGTGTGTCCGTCGCACCTCTTGACTTTAAGTGACTTCTGCTGATGTGTTACTTGTCGTTAGATAATGTCGGTTTTCGTGTGCAGCTCCGTCGTTTGATCAAACCTTCAAGTTCATCTAATTATTTTCAGCACATCACAAAGATAGTGGGTTAACAGCTCCATGAGATGCTTGAGCACTCCAGTCAAGAGGAAGCCTTCAACACCTACGGTATGTTTCGCATTTTTGTTGAACTGAAATTTTTGACTTGAATTATTTTTGTGGTGCGTGCCCCTGAGCACACGTCGTCAAGTGCCTCCAGGCTGGTGATGGCCGCGGGTTTGTATGCTTTTACTTGCCAATAGCTCTTCTACACGCAGCCTCTCGTCTATGCTTTCTTGTCAATGCCGACAACTGACCTTGTCGTCCGATACTTCAATACTTCGTTGTCGGTTCTGCTTCACTGGATTTTTTTTGGGTTCGACTCGAATTCGGACCCTCCAAGCCACGGCGAGCCGATATGGCTGAGACTTGCTGGAGCTCTCGTTGGCTCTTTCGACAGTTCACTGGAGTCCGCCTCCTGGCATCTTTGCACTTATGTGCTGTGCTCCTGGGCCCATATGGTCTTCCTTCCAGGGAGCTCTTCTGGGTCTTCGTGATACGATCTTGTAACGACAGCCAATGATGCATGCCTCTACAATCTGCCTCGTAATCTTATCAGCGGCTGCTATCTTTGTCTCATCTCGTCCAACCTGACTCAGTCTCTCCAGACGTTGCTGAATCCCTCATACAGAAGACAAGAGATCTCCGTTTCTTTACAGGGCACCTCAACCTGCGACCCTGTCCAAAATGAATTGAATGCTGTAAGCTTGAAATCCTGACCTCGTCTATGTTGATGTACTAGCTCGAGTGATCAGGGATATCCTATGACCGCATACTGCACCCGCTACGATTATGGCTATGAGCCCACCTTCCCTGGTCAAAACCCGTCCCGCACCCCACCCTCCCGAGCCAGAACTTTTACCGTTGTCGGTACTTCACCTCCGTCTGTGTCTGCACCGGAGTCTATATCAGCACCTGAGTCCGTGACATTAATGTTGACACTTGGATCAGTTTCGGAGCCTACATCGGCGTTGGCACCTACAAAATAGTTCTGCCCACGTGGGAGCCGCAGACACAACTCGGGGTAGCTATGACATCAATTGTAATAGATTCATGTCTGCCAGCATATTAGAATGTCGGGAGCATGGACCGGCGTATGACACAAGATCACCATGATTGCAAATTAACGCTGGCATCTTTGCACTTATATTGTGCTCCTGGGCCAATGTGTTCCTTTCCCTCTCCCAACGAACCTTCTCGATCTTCGTGATACGACCTTATAAACGAAAATTAACAATGCGTGCTTGCCTCGCAGTGCTCTTATCAGCAGCTGCTACCCTTGTTTTATCTCTTCCAACTCCTCAATGTTTGAGTTATTGGGACTAGTATACTCTGGTAAGCTCGCATCCCCGACTCTGTCCTTGCTGATAGGCTAACTTTCGTCCAGCGATGTGCTATGACCGGCGACCAGTCCTTTGAAACAAGCTACTACAACCGCCTACGGGAACAAGCTATGAAAGGTAAGCCCAGCTTCACATAAGTAAAGCACGTATGGGTCAATCGCCTAATCAATACATCTACCAGATTTCTGGCATGACGTCTCTTGGGACAATAAATTCGGAAAGCCCAATTTTCCTCAAAACCCGTTCCGCACTCCCTCAACTCATTCCCGTGATGGCACTTCTAGCATTTATGGCATCGGGTGGTCAACTATTTCAGAGTGGGCACCTCCGTCCAAGCCGACAAATATGTACATGCCGCCACCTCCGTCCGAGTCGATAACTAAAACCATATCGTTGCCTCCGTCCATCACGGGGACCTTTGTGTTGAATCCGTCCATTACGGGGACCTTTGCGGCAACCTTTGAGTTGCCTCCAGGCCCTTGCATGCCTCAGGATTCCCGGCGACAACCACCTCTGCCAAAGTTATGGTGAATTCGTCCACATTCATGCCCACAACTTTAAATGCTGCATCAGGACTAAGCGCAGGAGGAAGCGGAGCATGGTCTTTGGTTTCTGGTGCTATAGGATTAGGATTGAGTGTGTTTTTGAGAAGCGGAACACAACATTGACTGGGAACGCTGCTGTATCATTTTTCTTACTGGATCGGTGCTCGTAAATGTCTTTTCATTTAGTGGATCTGTACAGGTGCTGTGCAATGTACAAAGTATGCGAACTTCTTCTATTCACAGATCTTGCCGACATAACACGCCTGACTAAATGAGGGCATGTCCAAAACCCCTGTGGTACGCAACCGGCACGACTATAAGACTTCAATCTAAGACCCCATGAACAAAAGTAGTAATTAAACTCAGCGCCCAGTACGTCACAGCCGGGCATTCTTAGGCATCCTCTTAATAGCCTGCCGCACACCAAGATCCCCCAACACATCTTCTGCACCCGCAAGAATGGCATCAAAAGGTGACGTGCGATGATACTTGACATAACATCCGTTAGCATCACATCGCTGAGGAAGAGCAAAAGTCCAGACGTACATTCTCAATGATCTTGCCCATACCCGTAACGGTGATACCCCGACCACCGAAAATCTGAGTTGCATCCTGGGCGGTTTCACGACCAGCCTTTGACACAAATCTGCATCACAGTCCATCAGTTTAGCACCGGAACGACGAAAGCGGACATCGCATACTGTTTGAGCAATCCAATAGGCCCAGCGAGTTTGTCAGATTGTTCATCATAGGACATCTAAATTTTCTACTTTAGGGCAATAACACTCAGAGAATCTGGAGACTAACATTGTTCATTTGATGTGTGACGTTCTCTACCCATGCTTGGCTGGCTTCCACACGAGAAATCATTGCCGCGAGTTTTGCGCGGATAACTGCCTGAGCATGAAGAGGTTTTCCAAAGGCAATTCGTTGGTTCGTCCACCTGAAGCATTGCACCAACGTCAGAATGACTCGAAGAATGACTTGTAATGCGCCCTTACTTCAAACACTCCTCAACCACAAGTCTTTGTGCACCAAGACTCGAGGCTGTGACCATCCACCGCTCATGATTGAAGTTGCTAAAAATGATCGATATGCCTTTCCCGACTTGACCCAAGGTATTCGAAACCGGCACCCGTGCCTTGTCAAATGTGACAAATGCAGTTCCAGCAGTTGAGGAGTACGACGTTTTCACCGGTTTAGTGGATACAGCATCCGAGCGCTCGACGAGCAAAACAACGAACCCGGCCTGCAATGGTGATGAGAACTCAGAAGGCGACCAACAAAAAAGTAAGCATACGTCTGTTTTACATAGTGTCGTGAAATAATCCGAAAAGGTCCCATTTGTTATCCACCTGCAATGACCATGAGTAATCCGTTCTGATGAAGTAACTCGAACCATGCATGCGTACTTCTTAGTTCCAGTAACAACCCACTCATCACCGTCTCTGACTGCAACGGTTTGCGCGCCGTTGACGTCGCTGCCTGCAAACGCTTCCGAGATAGCAAGGGAAATGTACTTCTTGCCAGCCAGAATGTCGGGTACAAACTTGGCTCGTTGTTCCGGAGTTCCGAAATTAATGATAGGAGGAAGGGCAATGACCCCGCCATTCAGGAGGCCGTCCACGAATGCTCGTGTGCCAAACCGCGCAATCTCAGTGTTAAGAATGAGCTATAAAGTCATGTGAGTAAGTAAAGAGGATGCTTTGTGAAGAGCATGTTTACTTCATGGAAGTAGTCGTATTCTTCAGGCTTCACGATGCCACCCATCAATGTAAGTCCCTTGAGGTGCTTGCCTGGTCCTAGGCGCATAGCCAGGAAATTTATCTCGCTGTGGTATTATTGTCAACCGAGTTACGCAAGCTTCACGCAGGGGAGTTTGCCTTAATTTATCCACGACTTCTTGCGATATCTTCTTCCCATTTTCCTCGCATCTAACTGCCTCAGGTTGTACGAACTCCATCAAGAATGCCCTCATAGCCTTGTGGAATTTGCGGTGGTTATCACTATAGTAAGGGCTGAAGTATCCAGGTGTGAGCCACGTGGGCTCAGCATAGGGCACAAGAGACAGCTCGCCAGGGCCAAGAGGCTTGATGTTTTCAGTCTGTCCGCGAATGACTCCTATTTGGAGACGGGCATACTGAGGGCGTTGGAGAACCTCAAGTCTGTGAAGTCCGAAGAACACCTGAGTAGCATCCTTCCCAGCTGGAATCGATATGAATATGAGAGTCGAGTGGGGAAGTTGCTGCACTTGCCAACGCTATCGGCATACAGCACGCCTGCGCCTCCTGGGTGAAGGTTTGCGAAGCGGGATAGGTCATAAACTTTGGAGTCTATGACAATCCACTGTGCAGATGATTAATGGTCGATTGATAGACTTGAAGTTATAGCACGCACGAGGTCCCCTTCCTTGTTATGCTGTAAACGTATTCAGCGTGCGCTAGAAGGCAAAGCGAGGCCTGGTGCTCACCTTGGCGATATCATCAAGTGTGAACTCTTTAGAAGGCATAATGCTGCTGGCAACCTTGCTTTCCCTTATACTGATACTAGTCCGGATCCAAGAGCTACTAGTAACGTGATTGACTGAATGAACGAGTGCCACAAAGGCGTGAGAGTTTGTTGAACTTTGCATCGAGTTGTGTCAGGTCGTTCAAGTTATCGTGTCGGATTTAGAACTCGACTAAAGTTTGTTGTCATGATGAACGATCATGAAGCAATGAACATAGTACTGTCAAGGTTCGGTTTCCTGCGGCCAGCGAACTCATTCCATCATGGTTTGACTAATACGGTCCTACATCACACATGTAGAGCTTTCGGACTCGGGAAGCAAGACGCTGCTACTACAAGGCAAAGAGCAGCTAGTTTGACTCATCGGGCGGTCAGTATATGCTTATGTGTGGACTGACTTGGTGCAGTTGTCCGCAAGTCTCAATTATCCGAGTGCGCTGTCGACATCACAAAGTACACGGGACAGTGCAAGCTTAAGGCACTGATCACGATCGGCGATCGTCCAAATTGATATGCAGACTTCTATTCACGAGCTTGGAAGCCAATGGTAATTTCTGCGCACCTTCTCTGCGCCGTTCAATTTGTCCGTATTTCCACTACCTGAAAAAAGTAACTAGAAACCGCACCAGGAGAGTCTAGGATCGAGTACAAGAGCTCCGCAAGGACAAGTAACTTACGTCCTTGCACCCGCATACACAACAGCCACGCAAGTCCTAAAATACATAAGGCCTCGGAGTATCAAGGGCACAAGACTAGCTACTGATTTGCAATTACCCGAGGTACCGACGGTGGCCGCATGGTTCTCCCAATAGTCAGCAGAGTTATTGTTATTCGCGAGTTTCCTGCAAAATGGCGACCACGATGTCACCGCACGGTGAACGCTGTCAGTGGGAACCACCGTTGTCAACAATGATCCCGCGAAGCAAAAGGCGAATGATGACGTGCGACGCCACAGAGCGGGATCGCCGTGGAGGATGGTTATTCGATCCTTCATCCGACGAATCAAAATGAGTTCAGCCCTGTCGGCATGAATGTATAAGACATGCGCGTAGTAATGGAAATACTTGACGGAGATCACCGTGTACCACGAACGTTGGGATTTTGATTGGACACAAGATACAGAAATACAATGATCTGTGGAACTCGGAGAGATGAAAGACAGCCCAATCAAAACGCCACATACGAATTGTCTCAGTCTCACACGCTAAGTAATCTATTCCCACGGGGTAGAAGAAGATTGTTTACATTTTGTGATTGCTGAGCGCTCAACTTCGCTAGGTCCTCTTCAACATCTTCAATCATGCTCGCCCTCGCCCATCCGACAGAAGCTAGAACTATCGATAGAGCTGGCGTCGACAGAAATATCTCAAGTCTACCTAGAACCACTTCATCCTCATCCACCGGTCGACCAAGTTCTAGCAGAGTTCCACATTGGAAACCGCAAGCATCGACAACTACCGCTGTATTTCAGCCATCTTCGTCCTACTGCCCACCAGTACCACGGAGATCGACTTCTGGATCTTCAGTCGTGACAAAAGACTCTTCTCCAATTCGGCATAACGCCGTACAGTCAACTCAGGCAACACCCGAATCTCCAGTAGCCACAACCAAAGTCCCTCCCCCTGATAACCCTCCAAGAGCTGGTTCTCCAATTCCTCCACCTCAAATAAGCCTACCAACCTCTGCTTCATCTTTTGACGTTCATAGCTACCCCTCAACCGATTTGCTTCGTCTCCTTGCTTCACTTCTTACCCAGATTGCATCCACCAATGATGTAATTTCAGGTTCAGACCCAGCATCCCATACTTTGGCAGGTCTGTCGCATAACAATATATCAGAAGATGCATCTCGTTCCCCTATTTGGTGCTCCCTTACCTCCGCTTCCCGTTCCTCCCTATCGAACCCTGCATCCGCCCTCACTTTCCATGCTCGCAACATTCCAACTATCGCACTCGAATCATACCTCTTACGAATACTCAAGTATTGTCCAACTACAAACGAGGTGTTTTTAGCCCTCCTCGTGTATTTTGACCGCATGTCTCGCCTCGCCTCCGAGGCTACGGGGCGCACGTTTGTTATCGACTCGTATAACGTCCATAGACTTGTCATTGCTGGCGTCACAGTTGCCAGTAAATTTTTCAGCGATGTATTTTACACTAATTCGCGGTATGCGAAGGTGGGTTTCAACTTCACAGACCTATTCAAAATATTCACTCCACTCCACATCTCGCTATCTTTACTCAGGTCGGAGGTCTCCCTCAAGCAGAGCTCAACCAACTCGAACTCCAGTTTTTACTTCTCAACGACTTCAGACTTGTCATATCGCCTGAGGAGATGCAAAGATATGCAGAACAGCTCATCCTCTTTTCGCAATCACAGCCACCAGAATCGCCTTCCGTGCCCCGCCCTGTAACTCCATCACGTTCACATCAATCAACGTTTCAAACACGTTCATCACCTACCGCAGTATCAGGCCCAGCACGGGCTATGGGGGCTATTGATGTATATGGTGGTTCAGTGGCGCCCGATCGGACGCCCAGTATGCGTGCTGTACGCACGCGCGACGATGATGCTGCGAGCATTGTCAGTACAGAAACTGATACAGAAACCGAAACGGAGGGTGGCTACACGACGGATGACGAGCCGACGATTCGGCCACCCAACTCTTCGAGTTCAATCTGCGGAGACGCTGAGGAGTACGAGAGTGCCGGCGAGTTCCGCGCTGCCACCGTAGAGCAGAGTGACGAGTGTAGGCAGAGCAGAGTGGAAGATAAAGAGAGAGAACGAGGTGACATTACGCCGGAATTGAAAGCCCGGCGGCTTGTACGAGAAATTAGTGAGGATATTGGGATGGCGAGCCCTTAGACTGTTACCAAATGATCTCCTGCGACACCTCCTAACCTTTGCTCCCGGATATCTGTTCGACCACCCCGTAATACTTCTTCATACCTTTTACAGTGCACGACCCGAATCACGACATTGCAGTCATATCGTACAGTAGTGTCTCTATACCTTGCCTTAAGTTCATATTTCGGCAGTGTATATTTATTTAGCATCTGTCCTTATAGAGTCGAACGATGGCATCCTTGTTTGCTGGCCATGTACTCGGTGCCGAACCTTTCTTTCTTGCAATTTCCGAATATCATATCTTAATCAGGGCTTGTTGTGCGGCGCGTACGTGCCAGTAGGGGCTTTTGACACGCAGGACCTGCATCTACCGGACAGGAATAGCACGAACGTTGGCGCATCCGAGGTTACCTAGATGACAGGTTTTATGAACAAGGTACTACAGGTCCTACTGGCTATCACCCTAACATGGACACTGTACATTTGTTAGGGAGTTGCCGGACCAAAGTTGTCACACAGTTCCTCGGAAGATTGTGTCAATAAACGATAAACGATCTTTTATTGGCTGGCTAAAGTAATTACATGATGGAATTGAAATAGGATACTTGCTTCATCTTCCAGTTAAATTTTGCCACCATTCAGGCTTCCCATGCCAAGTAGGTCATATGTCAGTACATCAATGATCATCGACATCGGCCTCACTCGTCACACGAGGCTGAAGAGTCTCCTATCAGTTCATTAGTTAGTTCAAATTCACAACTACCGGCGTCGGGGATACACTAGGTGACCGGTAAGCCTAAGACATCGAGCAGGGTTTACTCATGCCAATCCGGGCGCACGCGATCCCCAAACTGTCCGGCGGACTCGAGTTCCCTGACTCCGCGGATTCCAGATTTTGAGGTTTCCTGATTAAAACTCGTGTCCCCTCGAGAGGATGGACGTAGAACTTCAGGTGAACCTGATACGTAATAAATACATGCATTCAGAGGTACTACACCTAGACTTAATGCCAAAAAGTCTATAGTTCGTCTTTGGTGTGTTCGTCCTCCAGCGGGCGACATAGTGCCGGGCTTGTGCCTGTAATTTGGTACTCGCACTTTTCCAGTTCTGCCACCGTCAGTAATGTATTTTCAGTGCCACATGTGAGGACGAGCTTATAAGAATAAATCAATATTATGGGAGAGAATGGAGAATATGCAATATTTACCTCAACACTGCGATGGGGGCCGTTCCAGCATTTGGCCCCCTGGGTATAGTGCTGTCTGGTGTAATATTCTAGCTCACCAGGTCGAGCAGCCTTGTTCCAGGACGAGAATTTCCTGGAAAGCACATAGATAAGCACATTCATAGCACTTACACCCAAACAACATACCCGAGACTGAAGCCAGAACCACCGCTATTGAGAATTTGCCTCGCCTCGTCAAAGAGGCAAACCTCGTAAGTGTACCTTCGAAAAGTGGGTATACTTCCAAGTACTTCGAAGCAACAACACTTACTCTCCAGTATCCTTTGATAGGCACGTGCCGTCAAGTTTTTTCCACTCCCCTTCTGGGCCAAAGCCATCAGGATCAAAGAGATCCATGAGGTCTTCATTTGCAGTTCGTTGCTCGTCCTGGGTCAGCTTGAGGCTGTGTTCCGCGTCTGAAAGGGCTACACGTGCACGATTTGATTCTGAGGTGGAATGAGTACGCAATTTCAGTCATATAGCATATAGTTACCAGCAGACGTGTCGGATGTGCCTCCGCGCCCGATCCCGAAAACTGATAGAGCCGAGAGGACCGAGTCGCGGAAACTATAATAGGATGGGAGCAGAGCATCTGGAAGGTAGGCCGAGATGTCAAGCACTTTAAACCTGGTCAGTTTCTTGAGATACCAGCAATTATTCTTAACTTACAGAGGGACTGGGCCGAAGCAGGCCCGACAAGCTGGTCATGTTCTAGCAGCAGCGTCACATGATCGGTTTTTATTAACTGATCCAACTCCTTCTCGATCTTTGCTGCATTCCAGAGACCTTCATCTTCAACATCGTCCTCTGTTTTCTGTTTTTCCGCGGTAGCGTCAGCTTCCCCATCATCACCCTTGCGTACGTCGTTTATGTGAGGTAATCCTGCTAGTGCCTCCCAGCCGCGCACAGCCTCGAGGACGGCCATATCTTGATAGTTAGGGTTATAGCCCGTGCGGAGTGAGGTCAAGATGTCACCAAGAGCTTTCTCGCGTTCCAGGTGCTTCTTGTGTTCTTTTTGAAGGGACTTGAGTGCGGTATTATGTACGAGGAGTGACTGGTAGAGGGCTGCAAGATACCTGCGAGTTAAGATTACAGGGAGTATGTCAGGACACACGTACGGGACTGTTTCTTATGCTCCAACTCAGCAGCCGAGAGGGATTCTGCGCGTTCTGCAATGTCTGAAAAAGACTGTGTTACCACAAAAGCTTTTGACTCTTGAACTAACTTAATACCTCGTAATCTCTCCACCTCTTTCTCTCTCGTTTCAATCTCTTTGACAAGATCAGCAATGAGTGTCTCCAAGCGCGTTTTCTCCTTATGCGCGTACGCAATGTATGAAGATCGTATCTTGGATCCAGTCTTTCGCAACTTCCGCTCTGCTTCTGTTTTCTTTTTGTATTCTGCTCCGACTTCCTGGCAAGTGTTCGGACACACGCCTGGGAGCTCATCCGATCCATCACAGCATTCCTGCTCTGGGTTCAAATGAGTATCACGAACTCACGCTACCACGTCTGGAAACTTACCGCAAAGGCCATCGTTAACATGAGAGCTTTGTATGGTTGCCCCAATATGGCCCTCATTGCGGCAGTAGAACTTGTTATTGGGACACGCACTCGAGCCTTACAGAACACAGAACTACGTCAATACAACTTAGTTACCTGACCATAACTACCCGGATTCGCACCTGGCTCGTCGCTGCCATCCTGACAATCACAATAATCATCATTCACCGCACTCCAAGCAATTTCCTTTGAACCATCTAAACACGTCCATGTCTGGCGCGAACCCTTCGTGCTGGGTACGTATTTCGATACAAGAGAGGGAGGAACACCGTGGGTCTTGTCGAGTGCTGCTAATGATGGAAGGGCGAGGGCGAGGAGTAGCCAGGGATGCATTGTCGACCCAAACTTCAGTGGGATACTTGTTAACTCTCTCCCACTTAACTCAACATGATCGGTGCCACAGTTACGTCAGTGCATTTCATGCGGCGCCTAAATAACCGGATTTCGCCGAGAGATTGGCGGCAGGCCAGACCAGGTGCAGCTCATCGACATTGACGAAGAGGCCACGACATTATGGTGAGTATCCTCCCTTGATGATGATTTCCAGGGCAGAGAGCATGAAACATGCCGGTTCTTCGGACTGCTGGATGTTCAGAGTATTGCAGCCCTTGGATGTCATATCAAGCATGTAGATGTGGTGCTGACTACGTTTGATTCAGGCCAAGGCAAAAGCACCACCACCATCATCATCGGGCGGAAAAGCTGCTAAGAAGAAGAAGTGGTCGAAGGGAAAGGTCAAGGACAAGGCACAGCACGCCGTCGTCTGTGACAAAGCTACATTCGACCGTATCATGAAGGAAGCTCCCACCTGGCGTCTCATCAGCCAGAGCATTCTCATTGAGCGATTGAAGGTCAATGGAAGCTTGGCACGCGTTGCAATCAGACATCTGGAGAAGGAGGGCTTGATCAAGCGCATTGTGCATCACTCTAGCCAACTCATTTACAGTGCGTTCTTTTTGATGTTTCATATTATGGATGAGGTTGATGAACCTTCAATTTAGCCCGGCTGACGACCGCATCGGACTAGATCACTAGTCACATATTCATTATGGCCATTGATAAGCCCATGTATCTTCCACCACAACCAAAATCTATGTTTCCTGACTGGCATTGAATGAACCAAAGCTCTAGGTATCATGACGTCTTGCATTCTCACCATTTACTCGGTAAAGGAATGAATTATGAAAAGAGTACATGCAATGAATGTCGTCTATGCTAAGTTTACATCCCCCGATGCGACAAGTCCTCAATGTATAGGTCCAATCAACTCGAGCCTCCCAGCTCGCATAGGTAATCAATCGCATTCATTCTCCTGTTGATGTTTTTGTGAACAGGCGGTTACATTTCCCCACACTCTGCGATGTACATGTGAGACAACTTTTCAAAATGTTAAATCGACCACATACCAACGATCTTCACGACCAATTTTGGTCTGTTATTCTGTCCCGTAGGGACATTCTCGATTTTACGAAGCGTCAACATGCCATCGATGACCTTGCCAAACACCACATGCTTTCCGTCCAAGAAATCACATTTTGCCGTGGTGATGAAAAACTGTAAGGATCAGGATCGAGGTAGAAATGCGGGATTGTAGAGAGCAATACCTGGCATCCGTTTGTATTTGGGCCTGAATTTGCCTACAAATCATTATGAGATAAATGTTTGCGAACGGAGAATACACAGCAAACCATGGAAAGTAAGCCGGGTCCAGTGTGCTTTTCTTGAAAGTTCTCATCCTGTGGCGAAAAGTCAACTTGTGCGCCGCGCCATGAAGGGCCCAAGTACACTTACAGGGAAATTCTTTCCATATACCGAGAACGATCCTGTTCCATCACCGTTCAAAAAATCACCACCTACATGCAAACATCGGATTGGCTGGCCGAAAAAGATATTGTTACAGGTATGCTCACCTTGGCACATGAAATTCGGTACGCTGAGGCCACGCGTTAATCATCATGAACATCAAGAAGATGCTATCGTACACTCTGCGCAGAATCCATCAGCGAAAGTCGATCACTCGAGGTGCGGTGATCATTACCTGTGGAAAGTCGCATTTTTGTAACCCTGTGGTCGCGCATCACGTCTAATCTTGAGGCGTTCATAAAGAATTGTTTATCTCTATGGCCTGGACATACCTGCATTCGCCGGTGCACAGCTGCCTGAAGTTCTCAGCAGTTCTGTAAACTTGATCAGAACAGCACACAGCCACGGGTAGCAGCCGCAAACTTTGGGACAACGTCACTGAAGAGTTCCATTTTTATTCTACCCGCGGGTGTCTCTCCAATATTGATATCCATGAAAACGATTGGACGGGTTGTTGAAGACATGATGATAATCAGTAAGGTTGTGTAATTACATAAAACCACTATCCAAGATTCAGAGTACCGGTAAGTACCGGTTCATTGAAGGGAGTTTATTTTTAATCACGACTCTTGCCTGGTCTCATCGCCTAACGGTTCCAAATAAGGCGTCCTTGGCTCAACCTTGGCTAATTTCCTGACCTCACGATATGTCTCATAATAAGGCGTCGAACGGTCTAGATCAAGCAAGGTCGACCTAGTGCAATCGACTTGAGTTCAACTGTGACAACTCAGGGTCCGATGGCGTACTTGCTGACAGTCACTGACGGGTAGTCCAACATGATTTAAACCATGTATTTGCTCATCTCCGACTCCTTGACCCCATAGTCTCGCCTGTTCCAATGAGTTGCGACACGCCCTACTTCATCGGCGTTGATATCGGTACCGGTTCTGCTCGTGCATCTCTCGTTGCACGAAACGGTGAGATAAAAGCTTCTTCCACGAAGGATATCATCACCTGGCGTGATAAGCATGACTACCGAATTTTCGAGCAATCCACGAACAATATATGGGAGCAGATTTGTACCGCGGTGAAGGAAATATTGAACCAGTCTAGCGTTCCTGCAACCGCAGTCAAGGGGCTTGGCTTCGATGCTACGTGCTCTCTCGCCGTGGCGGACTTTGGCGGGAGTCCGATAACAGTGACCAAGGGTAGCGGTATCGGCATGCATGGTGATCGGAACGTTATTCTGTGGGCAGATCATCGCGCCGAGAAGGAAGCTGAACTTATTAACTCCACTGGGTCGATCGTCTTGAATTATGTAGGCGGAACCATGAGTGTATGTAGCAGCTGCGAGTCCAATTTACCTTACTAATTCTACTTTTGGAATAGCTTGAGATGGAGGTGCCCAAGATTCTTTGGCTCAAGAAGCGCATGGACCCTGCCCTGTTCTCCCGATGTCAATTTTTTGATCTTCCCGATTTTTTCACATACAAGGCAACTGGAGACAACACACGCTCCTTTTGTTCGGTTACATGCAAGTGCTCTTATGTTCCCGACAAAGGCTGGCAGCCGGACTTCTTTGAGCGCATTGGTCTCGGCGAACTCGTCGATGGTGATAACTGGAAGCATATGGGCGCCGCCAAGGGGCAAGTGCAGGCTGCCGGAAGCCCAGTTGGTCGAGGGTTATCTCAAAAGGCAGCTGAAGAACTTGGACTTGTAGAAGGTACTGCTGTTGGAAGTGGTCTGATTGACGGGTATGTCATATTGCATCAATATGTCTATTGAATGCGAATGCTGTTGGCGTCGTGCTAGGTATGCTGGTTGGATGGGCACAGTTGCAGCTCGATACATAGAGAATGGTCAACTTTCAAACGTGCTTCCTTCTCTCGACGAGTCTCGGCACCGTTTGGCCATTGTTGCCGGAACGAGTACTTGCCATATTGTTCAGGTAAGTTATCTTGCCCAATCCATCTTCGTTAAGACGTCAACATTGTTGCAGAGTCGGGATGGTGTCTTTGTGAAGGGCGTATGGGGTCCATATAGGGTATACCATTGCCATTCTGCATAAAATGTGATATCTTAATGGTATATTTTCAATAGGACACAGTTTTCCCTGGTTGGTGGATGAATGAAGGGGGCCAGTCGTCTACAGGACAACTTATTGACTTTATCATCACCACTCACACTGCGTATCCTGAACTCAAAGAGCGTGCAAAGCAAGAGGGAAAGTGCACACATGATGGTCTGTACAACTCTTTATGCTGGAGCAACGCAAGCAGTGCCTTGATGTGCGTCTATAGTCTTACTGGACGTCCTCGAAAAGTTGCGGAACGAGAATCATGTTGATACCTACACGGAGCTTACGAAGAATGTACATTTCTATCCTGATTTCCATGGTGAGATAAGCTACAGTTCGATATTCGTATCTTTGCTCACAACTATCGCAGGAAACAGATCTCCAATCGCCGACTCTCGAATGAGAGGTTCCATTGTCGGTCTTGAGCTGGTAAGTCACTCCTTCAATTGAGAACTTCAACCAAGTCATCTTGATTACTTCAGGACGCATCTATAGCCGACCTCGCTCGCAAGTACTACCTTACTCTGGAAGCTATAGCCCTTCAAACTCGCCACATCATCGACGTTCTCAACGCGGCAGGGCATGACATCACCTCTCTGTATCTTTCTGGTGGGCAGGTGAAGAATGCAGTAATAATGCAGCTCTTTGCGGACACATGTGGCATCCCCGTCATCTTGCCCAGGTCGTATTCTGAGGCGGTGGTTCTTGGTGCGGCGATGCTGGGAAGGATTGCAGCGGAGGGTGCTAAAGACGGAGAAGACATGTGGAAGATCATGGTAAGATATCCTGTGTATTCTGCTGTGCGTAAATGCTGATTTTTACCACTCAGGTCGAAATGACGCCTACTGGTACCCTTGTGGCCCCTGGGGCGTCGTCGACAGTGAAAAAATTACTAGATGCTAAATACAGTATATTCCTCGAGATGATTGACAACCAGAGGCGCTGGAGGCGGCAGACTGAAGAAGCTAGTTATTGAAACGTTTTCGTTCATGATGGATTTTTGTATTATCGCCAATATCGTATGTTATGTAGGAAAGAGCGCGAGCTCGGATCTCAATAAACTGCAAGACCTAATTGGACCTTGGTAACTACCAATAACGCCGCCAAAAAGTTGTATGTGTTCCATACTTGGGTATAAAAGTTTACCCCCAGGTAATGTACGCAATGCACCAAAAACATTCGGAATCTCCCCATCAATTTATCAGCTAGGCTTTAACACTAGGCCATTCTGCGATAATCTCATCTGTGCGACGGCGAAGGTCATGTTCGTCCTTGAATGGAATTTCTTCCAACTGCGCCATCTGCTGTAAGACGTCTCGAAGACAAGTGACCTGAACACGAGTAGACCGGTTGAGAATATTGCCGATGAGTTATTAAAGCTGACCAACCTGTGCAAGTTCTGAATCTAGGTAGGGGTATGCAGACTCTATCTCAGCCAATACTATGCTCAAATCCTCCATGTCCTGATATATGTGAACAACAGAATGCAGATATGGGAGACTCATTCCGTACCTTGTGGCCAATCTTCGTTTTTCCCTTGACAAGTCGTTGCAACGCCGCAATCCATTTGGACACCAGGTCTTCTGCAACCTCAATCTTATGCTTCTTTCGACCAGGTTCATCCCCGAGGTGACTCTCCATCGTATAAGCTCTCTTTCGAGAGACATCGTTGCGCCCAAAAATACTTGTAGCTTGGGTGCTTTGCGAGAGCGACGTGTCAATGGATACTCCTGAATCGCTGAATGAGACAGGGCTGTGTTCTTTGCTTGCTGCAGCCTCGCGCACTGGCGCGAAGATAGATGCCGAATCTGCAGTTGCCTGTGGTTACAATATATCAACTTGTGTTCATTTCTATTTGCGATGCATGGTACTCACGTGAGCAATTAATCCGTCAGGCGAGTGAGGTGTGTCTGCGCCCCCAAACATTACATACAGTCGTTCGTTGAATCTATCCCCTCTAGATTGCTGTGGAAGAGAGGTAGCGTGAACGCCATCAAGCTTTCGCGTAAATTCGCGCGGCAAGGCAAAATGTTCGTCCTCGACTGGAGCTAGCTCCGACTTGATTTTACTGTGGTGATCTTCCTGACGTGCGGAGGTTGAAACATCGAAGTCAAAAATGGCGTCTTCGAAGGGTAAGCAGTTCGTCCTCGAAGTCTCATCTTCGTTGGTGCCGCACCCTGTGGCATTGCGCCGACGACGCCAAGCAATTTTGGCTACCCGAGTGTCCAATGCAGCATCAATAACCTTTTGCATAGACTCGTAAGGAATGGCGGGCGCGGCTTTGCGCCGAGTTATGGTCGGAACCGCTGTGGTGGCAGTAGGTATTGGAGCATCGACTACTGCGATAGCCTCTGAACCTTCCTGACTTGTACTCCTGCGAGTATTATGAATCTGGCGGCACTGTTTGTTATAAATCACAGTTTGCACGTCGGTGCTGCTCCCCTCGCTGTCAATAGGTGCGGCTGGCGGAGAGATAGTATTGCATGAAGCATTGGCGCTGAATGTTGCTTGCAGTATCTCCTGCAAACTTTGGGAACCGCGGGAATCCCCCAACCTAGAGTAGACGCCTGAAGGTGCCTGCTGAACTTCTCGTCGAGGCATTGCAATCGGAGGACCATGGTCTGGATTTTTCTTGCGTTTCTGTGACAGTGCTTTTCTTGCATTCGAAGGCGAGGCTTTTGATTCCTCCACACCTAAAGGGAGCTCATCCATACCGCCTTCGCTATCCGAAACAACCAATGGTGTCCATGAAGGAAGATCACGGTGTTCTAGCTGAACAGTTCCTCTGTCTGCTAGCATTGCACCTCGGGATAGTCGAGGAACTGCTTCATTCGGACTTGGAGGGGGCGAGACTGATGAGGGCACCATCCTACTAGTAGTGGTTTTGTAATGTAAGTACTTTTGGACATTGAACTCGAAGACAGTTAGTGGCGAGGCAATGGCTGATAATACTTACTTGTCATGTTTGGACTCGGAACCCGAGTCTTTGGGGAAGCTATCTGCCAATGCGAAATTAATACCCCCAGTGAAAGCCTGTCCCTGCAAGTTGAAGAATCATTTGATCAGAAGTGGTAGAACTTGATGCAAACATGTGCAATACTACTAACATGTGGTCCTGCATGTGCAGCTACAAATTGGTGTGTCATAAGTGGTGTGACATACATTCTTGCCCACTGTTTCATGATAGTATAGAAAGCAACAAAAAGCTAGTAAGTAGGGCCTTGAGCTACTTTGAGAAGTGTAAGTCAATGTGATATTAGATGAGAGATTAGAATGCACCAAGGTTGAAGGGAGTGTGATTACTTGCTGTATGGTGTGAGGCTAAGAGCAGGTATTATACCACAAGGAGATGATTCATCATCATCCTAAGTTGGGTCACTGCTATATATTGACTACATTGTTTGGTATTATTGACATGATTTGGCATACAGCTTAGTCACTCACTATCCTACACATGAGCCTGTGAACGACAAGCTCAAACAGATGCTTACTAAGCGAGCCAAACACTGTAACTAGGGCTGTTCACTGTACTGCATCAGTACACCCTTGGTACCACTTTGAAGATGTTCTCACGGTATGTCAGACCCCATTCTTATGTAGGGAATATATAGTCTGAGAGACCCCCTCTTCCCAGAGGTCTCCCTCTAGTTTTGCAGGGCTGAATAGATCTCCTGCATGAGGATACAGGCAGGCCGCCATAGCAGAGGTGACATCTCCTGGATGTTCTCTTCAAGTTGTCCCCATGCAGAAACTATCTGAGGTCCACCAAGGAATAATGTACTCTCACCATAAATCTCGAGGGTATCCTGCCAGTCATTTGGGAATGATTTTTTAAAGGCATCGTAGCACTTGCGGCACACACTGGCATCTTGATGTTACAATGTTAGCATAACAACATCAGTGGAAGAGACAGATACTCACTTGGTGTGCCAGGAGCCTCTGGGGCCTCATCTCCAAGCCTGCTGAGCTCCTGCTTGAGGTTATTTTTGAAGTAATGGGCATATGTGTTCCAGTGGTTTATGTTATTGACAGTGTGTGTGTGACTCCTGTTCCATAATGAAATAATTTGGGAGGAGGGAATCGACATTTTGTGGGCAAGTTCATTGATGACACATTCCAGCTCTATGAAGCCCTCTTGGAGGGTGGCATTTGTTTCATCATTTCTTTGGCCTCTCATAAAGGAAGGGCCAACATCACCATCACTCATGGCAGTGTCCATGACAGCATCCTCAGCAAAAGGGGGGGTCATATCCCAGTCCCTGAGGCCTGCAGGGGTTGCAGGTATGACATGTGTCACAGGGATGGTGAGTGGCATGGTAGATGATCCAGGGGTGATGTCGTTGCAGTGATCAAAGCTTCCATTTATCATACTGTTGAAGTCAAATGATTCCTGCTCAAAGACAGAAGGTTTCATTGACATATTAGGCTGTGGAGGCTGCAGGAGTTGCCAACGAGGTTGCTGGTCAGCTATGGAGAAAGGAGGTTCATAAAATACATCTGCTGATGTTGGCTGAAGCTGCGTGGCACTGCTAATACCCAGGCTGCGTGTGCGGGGAACAGAAGATATGAAAGTAAGGAGAGGAACAGATTGTTGGCGAGGCTACGCCCCTGACTTGTTATGCACCTCAGTGAGCAAAGGGCCATGTTCCACATCAGCTGATGGCTCTTGATGAACCAGCCTTGCCTGACACACAGACACCTCCTTAACTAGACCCATGTCACAGTCGGTAGCTTTGATGGTACCACGGAGTCTAGTTGGGGTTTGCACTGGCGGCAGAGTCGGTTGGTGCCTGCCTCCACCAACTTGTTCTTCAAAGATTTCTCCTTCACTGCCAGCAGGCTCTGGGAATGGTGAAGAGGCTGAATAGTCAGGAGGTCAGGAGGTCAGGAGTCCTGCATTTTAGTTGATGACTTTTGAGTCATAGCTAGAAGGATGAATTAGCATTGACAAGAATAAATTCTTGACATATCTTGCCTATCAGACTGTTGTAGGTATACAACACAGAGTGGGGCTATACAAAGATGGCTCCAAACTGATATCTTTATGTTGTGGTCTTGTACTGCCTAGTCTGCTATACTTGGTGAGACAAGTGCGTTCAACCCAGGGGTCTGCGGTCTGGGAATAGTTTTGGGGGTCAGTGAGTGATGTGGGGTCAATAATCCGAGCGTGGGAAACAATCTCCGAAGGTATAATTATGATGTCTGATGCAAAAGTGTTGGGTCCGATGTTTTTGGGTTATCGGTGTGGGTACAACAATTCTGATGGTGATTCAGAACAATGTGTTGGGTCTTGCAGAACCTAGCTGCTATTCAACCCTAAAGGGTTTCTGGACCAGGCTCAAGGCTCAGAGGAGAGGAAATGTCATGAAAACTGCTGAAGACTCAGACTCATACTAGTAACTGGTGAAAAGATAGCTTCTTATGTAAGCTAAGGTGCAAACATAACACTAAGTAAAACAGTTTCTACAAGCCTAGCCAAGAATCAGTTCCTACATCGGGTTCAGGTTTGGTGTATTGGAAACTAATAGTGACGCGATAGTGAGCATCAGGAAAGTGAGTGGTATGCGCAATGATAACAATGACAGATATGGATGGTGAAGGAACAATGATATTTGCAATGTCAACTAAGAACTACAAAATATTGGGTTTGACCCCTAAGCGTCGGAGAATGACTCTCCTCTACTCGGATGATGATGATGCTATGGGGAGTCCAATATTTATGTAGATATGTAGAAATCCGGAACCCTATAGGCGAAAGTAGTAGCACAATATTTCGGGTCCAATGTCCTATGTAATAAGACATGATGTACTGCAGACTATGGGAATACATGTAATAATGCGGTGACACGCACCAAACTTGTTTTGTGCATGGTCATGGCTACTTTTGAGCTTTGATGTTCTCTGCTTTACTCTATGAAATTACTAAGAATTTTCTATAAACACATTATGATTTGATTTTTAGACATAACAAACCCATAATACTACATAATAATTCAATTAACACTTATCCAGTTTAAAGATAAGTTCCAAACATACCACAACACATTATTCAGCATTCTCTCACAATCTTATGACTGTTTTTTTTTTTACAAATCTTCACATTTTTTCTGTATGTTCCGAAACATATTTACAGTAACATTCCAACAATTCAACAGTTCATGTGTGATCAATGGCTTAGTCAGATGAAATGGATTAGTAAGATGAGATGGATTAGTCAGGAAACTGAAGGAAGAAAGTTAATAGATGGGAATATTTGAGAAGTAAACAAGCCATCATGGGACATTTCAACTATGACTCAGTTTGACTCATTATGAGTCATTTTTCTGTCTGAGTCACTATGAGTCAGATTTCCTTAATTAGATAGTTACACAGCCACATTTAGAGTAGTATATAAGGGGCCCAGTTTCCCCTCTGAATAATGACAATCTCCCTTTTGAAATAAGCTTCCTTTGAGAGGACAGACATCCCCCTTTAGAGAGAGGGAGGAGGATTTGAGTATCTTCCTGAATTTCTCACCCTATATTTGTGTGAACATCTGAGTGAATATTAGTTTATTCCCTCCATTCTTTTGTCATCATTTCCCACAACATACTGATCTTCTGAGGCCTACCTCGAGCCAATCCTTGAATTACACTAGCTGGTACACAGTTATCAGTCATCTAGTTGTAGTTTCGTCACATTCTCTTTACAACACAGGATACCTTTTCTGTTGGGAGAATTTACGTATTTTTAACAATTAGGAGGACAACAAATAAGACTAGCACTTTATTCAACAATATTAAGAGCTTGGCTGCTTTAAGACTACATCAAGAGGGTGTACTCTGTTCTGATTCTGCGTCATACTCATCGTGAGTGCCTGAGCAGCAGAGAAGTTAGTTTCAAAGCCATGTATTTCGGTTGATTCAATTGTGTTAGAGGCTTAGTTTGATCTCCTCTAATTTTTGAGAATAGGGAGTGTTTTATAAGATATTGCTCTGATTCATTGTGTACTGTGGTGATCTGTATCTTCATCTTCATATTGCACATCTTCGCAATCCTCTTCTAGTAGCATCGTAGTACTACATCAAGCCAGTTATTGATTTGGCTACACCATTTACGATCCTTATCTTTAGTGTTCTGAGCACTGCATCAAGCCAGTTAACAGTCACTGTCTCAACCCACCTCAAGTCATTAGAAGTTTGTTTAGAAAGACCAGCTATTTACGCCTCCTCCCATAAACAACCACATTATCAACAGTTGGTATTTGTCTGAACCATTGACCATGGAGGATAGTGAGAACTGGTAAATTTATTGCCAATCACATCCTAGTAAGACAGTGGTGTAGGTGAGGAATGTAGAATGATGAAAAGTGGGTAGTATGAGATATACTCAGAGGGTCCTCTGTGTGCAAACTAATGTTGGCCCAAGGGGATTGCTACTGAGAAGGTTCCTCTATGTATAATAGTGGAGGGAAACACTAAACCGGGCTGTCAGATAAGCCTGGTAAGGCGTGTGACAACGAGCGAAGTGCTGCAAAGCGCTACTGAGCGATAAGTGCGATAATGCACACTGAGTGAACACGAGGCACACATGCAGGTGGTTGGAGTGAAGCGACTCTAAATGAGTTGGAAGACAATAGACAGAAGTCCTCGGAGAGTGCGGCGGCTGGTGCTCATATATACTTATGTGCTTAGTGTCAGTTGGCGGCTACAACGGAGATTTAGACTTAGAGTCCAATGATGTGTGGGAAGAAAAGATGATCATTATACAGAGAGGCAGGAGTATATATATTCTATGTAAGTAACATTTAAGCGCTGTCAAGCGCTAAAGCGAACCGGGGAGTGAAGCGAATATGTGATAACATGTAATAAGGGTCCATGACGAAACATACAGAATGTGTGCACAAGTGCTGGAGATAATGTCAGGATACACAAGAATAGAATAGGAATACGCACCGACAAACTGAATGGACATGGAATGGATGGACGGAGGATGAGTGACGGAACTGAGGATGTATGTGCCAATGTGCAGCCGAAGCGCTTGCGTACGTGATCGGCTGATGAAGTGCCAAGTGCATGGTGTGAAGAAGTAATAGTGACTGGCCAGCAAGAAAGCTAGAGCACTAATAAATCCAACTGAGTGCGGGTGTGCTGTCTCAACCCAAGAGGATTGCTATGAAGCGCTTCCTTCAAGTATAATGCGAAGGGAGCAAATGCAGAACGGAAGAGAACTAAGTCGACCTTGGAAAAGCGAGTCTGCTGGTAAGAGCGAAAGCGAGACTGCGGGTCTGGTGAGTGCACGATGAGAAATGAACGAAAGCGAGAGGATCCTAGGTAAAGAGCGGCAGGTTTCTAGGTAAAGCGCGGTTCTGCAAGTAGCGGCTAGGTATAAACAAGTTTTGAGGCTGAGGTATAACTAGGTATGAAAATGCTAAGTCGGAAACCGAGAGCAGTTCGGATCCGCGCAGAGCCTAGGTAAGGAAACTTAGAGGTGCATTCTCAGAGTGGTCAAGAACACACAGGTTCGAAGTGAGAAGTGAACAAAGCTTGTCAATTGATCAACAATACTAGGAACGTCTAAGTGACTCCACAAAACAAAGGTAGCATCCAAGGGAAGGGAAGTAGAGTACCGATTGTGAGATATACAGGGTATGGGGTCTTATTGTGAAACAATGTGACTTGTGTTTTGTCTGTTGAGATGCTAATCGGAATGATGGTTCCACCTGGACATTGCTGATTGAGTTTTTTCTAGCCAGCCATTATAAGTTAGTATGAAGTCTAATTGGTGTCACACTCGAGAGTTCATACCTGTGTGTTCCACCACCATTTCCCAGTATTCATGTCATGTAACAGACGAATGGTCTGATCTTCATCAGCGTAATGGTGCTCAGGAGTAAATGTAAGGTATCTTGCGAAGTCAGGATCACCATACAATGACTTGATACATTCAATGATGTCATGGTGATAGACATCAAAAGATTCTCCTGCAACAACAATTTGTTCTTGTTTGAATTTTGGGCATCCAGTCAGAAGTTCATGGTCGATAATCTTGTCCAGTTCATTTGCATTCTTGAATGATAACCCTAGGTGCTCACCAACCTAGTAGAATTAGCTGTTAATTGGATACTCGTGAAACAAACAAACAAATGCTTCACTCCGTCAATGGATAGCAAGTCTGAAAATGCTGTTGAACTCGCTCCATGAAGCTTTGCCCATCTTGCAACCTCCCATTCAATCTTGGAAGCAAAAGGATAGTATATGTTCTCATCATCTGCAAGATGTGCCCTGTATGCCACATTACCAGTGTGGTCAACTGAATTGTGTGAAATCTTTTGGCCAGCGTGTGGATCTGGATAAGGCTCAACTACAAATCCACACTGGCCTTGTGCACATGCCTTGATGTCCTAATGAGCATTCTGTTGAATATCCTCTGACTTGTCATGTTCAAAGGCAGGCGTATCATCTAGTAAGCTGTGATCTTGCTCAGCCTGAGGTAGCGAGGGTGCCTCCCATTCAGGTTCGAAGAGGAAATCATCATCCAAGTCATTATCAGTCACCTCATTCAAGTCACTATCAGTTGCCTGCTCAGCAGGCCATTCTAACTTGTCCTCATTGTAAATTCCATAGTAGTCTCCCTCAAATTCATCTGCACCATCCATGGCAAGTTTGGCTTCATTGTTTGTTTGAGATTGCAACTGGCTGTAGAGCGCTTGACAATGGGGGTCATGACTCTTTGCAAGATGTTGGCTGAGACCGGTTACAGTGAGATCATCATGGTGTAGTGGTTGGGTTTGGCAGGGACAGGTGCCAGGGGTCCTGCAGAGGTGTTCGAGGTCTTAGATAGTCATATATAGCATGTCTTAGGGTTAGGTTCTATACATCTCTTCCACCAGCATTTGCTGTGTGTTTGCTTGTCTGAGGCTTTGCTTTGCTTTGGCTTTGGCCATTTGCTGCCTTGGGCCTTTGCTTTCAAGGCTCTCGCTGCAGTCCTTGTCTTGTTCTCACATCTCAGAGGTTTTAGCCTTGTGTCTGCTGTTCTCTCGCTGGTGTCAGAGTGTACTGTTCCAATGGCCACAAGCTGAGCATTCCCAGTGCATATTCATAGTTATCTAGAGATGGTAAAGTTAGGATACCTGGAGACAATGAAGCTGAGATGATGTGTGGTATACCTGGAGATGATGAAGCTGGGACGATGTGTGCGATACCTGGAAATAGTAAAGTTAGGATACCTGGAGACAATGAAGCTGAGACAGTGTGTGGTATACCTGGAGATGATGGAGCTGGGATGAGCGAGGAGCGAGGATGACCTGAAGTTGATGTAAGGATTACTAGTAGGCAACTTAGGGTGTGGTAAATAATGGGCAAGCGAACAAATAAATTCAAGCAGTAACCCACCTAAAGTTAATGCAAGTCAGGGACAGAGACTGTGTCCGAGACTAGTGCTTTGATGGCAGTGGTAAACTGAGACAACAAGTGATACAGTTGGCTGAAAATTGGGCAGAAAAAGACAGTGTAATACAGTGGTGGTAATGAGCGAGAAGATGATGAAGCTGAGACAATGCAAGCGGTACAATCCTCCATATGCAGGGGTGTTGAGATGTGAAAAGACAGTGACCTGATGTAGGACTTGGAGTCCTTGTGGCCTTGTAGAGGTCTATTTTCCGATGCATGTTGAATGCTAATCATTACCCAAATCATTCCCTATCATATCCGACTCAATATGCACCAAACCCGAAAACATTGGACATTGGACATCAGGTTTCACATCAGCTGATCGGATATCACGCACACTTGTCCTACCTATGTCCAGTCTCATCGCGCTAGCCCCACTAGGCGCATAGTTACTTGTTTTCACATCCCTAACATTGTCGACTGTGTTATTACATGTATTCCCATAGTCCGCAGTACATCATGTCTTATTACATAGGACATCGGACCTGAAATATTGTGCTACTACTTTCACCTATAGGGTTCTGGATTTCTACATATCTACATAAATATTGGACTCCCCATAGCATCATCATCATCCGAGTAGAGGAGAATCGTCTCCAATGCTTAGGGGTCAAACCCGATATTTCGTAGTTCTTAGTTGACATTGTGAATATCATCATTCCTTCACCATCCATATCTGTCATCGTTATTATTGCGCACACTGCTCACTTTCCCAAGGCTCACTATCACGTTACTATTAGTTTCTGATACACTGAACCCGAACCCGATAACCCGAAACCCGAAAAACATCGGACCCGATGCTTTTGCATCGGACATCATGATTATACCTTCGGACATTGTTTTCCATGCTCGGATTATTGACCCCACATCACTCACTGACCCCCAAAACTATTCCCAGACCGCAGACCCCTGGGTTGAACGCACTTGTCCCGCAAGTATAGCAGATAGGCAGTGCAAGACCACAACATAAAGATATCAGTTTGGAGCCATCTTTGTATAGCCCCACTCTGTGTTGTATACCTACACCGAAGGGGACAGACCAGGCTGTGCCGAAACTAGGAATTAGTGCCCCTCACCTGCTACATAAATACACTGCCTTTAGTAAAATCCTCCACCCCATTCCCTTCTCTTTGACACTCACTCATTTTTAAGATATTCTTCTATCTGAGTCCCAGCCTTTCCCATTCACTACTTTGACATTCCTTTTATCATTCAATAAAAAATGACCATGCCTCATGACTGTCTTAGTACAACAGAACCATGTGGGGCCAAGAAAAAAGCTACAGAAAATGCAGGTGAGCAACCAAGAACACCATCAAAAGCAAAACTGACCTGAGACTCAGTCTGGAAGCAAGATAAACCAAGACGAAAACATGCAACAGCAACAACGGAGACAGCAGAAAGGTCAGGCCATGACCATCCTGCACAACAAAAGAGGGCTGGTGTAGGACTGGAAGTCCTTACAGCCTTGTAGAGGCTATTTTTGTGGTATCCCTCAGCATCCTATTGCTTTACTATATGAAGCGCAGCTTTCCCACGAGCCGCTGTAGAGATACAACAATTGCTGGGCACTACACGAAGTAAGTAGCCAGCAATATAAAAATGTTGTGGTCATGCACAGCCTAGTCTGCTTATACTTGCAAGACAAGTGCGTTCGACCCGAGGGGCTTGCTGTTGGTATTAGAATAATCAGTTATATCAAAAGGAAGATAGTCCGAAGCGCGGGAAACAAAGTCCGAAGGTATAATTACGAGTCCGATGTCAAAAACGTCGGGTCCGATGTTTTTCGGGTTTCAGGTTAGCGGGTTCGTCAGATTTGCGTTGGGTTAGCGTTGGGTTTGCATCGGGAATGTAGCGAATGTCGGGGATAGCAAACAGCGGGTTACTGTCAGATGTTTCGGATAAAGAAAGGATGATATTGTGGAATCCAACTAAGAACTACGAATATCGGATGACCTCCTCCTACTCGGAGGTAGAAAGGTAAAGTAAATAGGTAGGAGGTATGTGAAATATAGTGTCTATGTAGAAATTTGGAGTGCTATAGGCGAAAGTAGTAGCACTGATTTTCGGGTCCAATGTCCTATGTAATAAGACATGATGTACTGCGGACATGTAATAACGTGTTCTACAATGTTAGCGACGTGAAAATGAATGACTGCACACCTAGTGGGGATAGATACGACAGGACAGGACATAGGGAGGACAAGTGCGCGGAAAAATATCGGGTCCGTTGGGTCCGATGCGCGGGAAACATCGGGTTCGTCGGGTTAGCGTCGGGTTTAGCAGATAAACATCGGATTGAGCGGATGAGTGTCGGATAACATTGGAAGTGATTCATGTGTTTGACATGTATGGGAAAATAGCTGAATACGAGCCTAGTGCGAGCTCGAGTGCTACACCGCGCTTAGCAGCTGCTACTTTCCTGCGACGACTGCAGCATTCCCGCATGCATGCACAGCCACGCTTAGCTGCATTTTCTCACACTTCATTGGCTGATGTTTCACATCCATCCCTAGTCCAAAACCAATCCAATGGTACATTATTCCATGATTATATTTACATATCAGACCATTTCCGCATCGCACCACCTTTATTTACATATAGCTTTACATACCTAACTCGGTAGCACGTTGGCTCAGTTCCGCATGACAGCGCTTAGCGCAATACTTAAGCACTAGTAGTACATATCATTCAGTAGCTTGTTTTCTGGACATTCCAGTAGCAACTCCCATTAGCCTACAGTTGGTAGCTATTGGCAATCATTATCCATTTACCACCTGCATCGTATCCATTATCGCCT
Organism: Suillus discolor; assembly: GCF_016758755.1. Taxonomy (NCBI): domain Eukaryota; kingdom Fungi; phylum Basidiomycota; class Agaricomycetes; order Boletales; family Suillaceae; genus Suillus; species Suillus discolor. The sequence goes on from NW_024541256.1 coordinate 722,519, forward strand.
CACTCTAAGTCTATTTCTATTGTCCTTCATCTCTATTATCATCCGAACCCCTCGTGCATCGGCCGCTTCACAGCCGTGTTTCTTCCCGCGCCATCGGCTTTCAGCCACCGCTATGTTCCCACGCTACGTGTGCGCACCCGCCGCTTTCCCGTGCTTCGCATTGGCTGACAAGTGGCACCTTCTGCGCCCATTTCTAGACCTTTGCTGCACTAGCTTCCCCTTTAGGGTCGAACACACTTGTTCCACAAGTATAGCAGATAGGCAGTGCACAACCTACAACATAAAGATATCAGTTTGGAGCCTATAGCACCACTCTGAGTTGTAAACCTACACCAGTTCCACCAGTAAGATGCCAGCACCTAGTACTCAGTCAAGAAAGCCTTCAACATTGAGTGCATCAATTATTCTGTATGAAATAAGAGTTAGTACTTACATAAATAAACTTGGGCAGAGCGTCAGTGCAACTTGGTGGATGCAGACAGCAACTCACTTGATGATATCCCAGAAGCTGCAGTAGTTAATAAGCAAGGTTAGGTCGCTTTTATGTAACAAAAAGGAAGTCTCACATGATGTGCAGCAGCCCCACATTATCGATGACCTGCCAAACTCTGTCAAACATTTGCTATGCAAGACATCACATTACCTCAGGATGATCGTGAACAGAGTGGTGCCGACTCCGATGATGCTCAGGACAATCGGGATGACTGGAATCCCAGTGATTCAGATGCTGACCATTGTAGCACTCGAGCTCACACTGAGCTCATATTCACTGATTTCCTGATACACGTTCAATGCCTGTCACACACTAATCACTTCCCAATGTAACCCGATGCTAACCTGATGAAACCCGATGCTTTGACTAGCGGACCCAATGTTTTGGCCACATCAACCGACCCGAAATCCTGCGCACTTGTCCTATCTGTGTCACATCCCATCTTGCTAGCCCTACTAGGTGCATAATTGATTATTTCGCACATTACTCATGTTGTAGCCAGCACTATTACATGTTTTCCCATCATCCGCAGCACCTCATGTTTATTTACATGTACTTCAGACCCAAAATATTCAGCCACTACTTTCGCCTACAGGTTTCCGGATTTCTATGTACTTACATATATATTGGACTGACCTCAAGTATTTTCATCATCGAAGTAGTAGGGAGCCATTTCCCAATACTTAGTGGCCAAACCTGATATTTCGTAGTTCTTAGTTGACATTGCGAATATTACCGCTCTTTCTATCCAAAATACCTGTCATTATCATTAATCCGCATACCACTTGCTTCCCTGACATTTGCTATCGTGATTCTCGCTAACCCGCTAAACCCGAACCCGAAACCTGCTAACCCAAAACTCGAAAACATTGGACCCGATGCTTTGGCATCGGACATAGTAGATATACCTTTGGACACTGTTTCCTGCACTCAGACTTTTGACCATATATCGTTTCACTAACTACAGACCTATTCCAACAGCAAAACCCTTGGGTCAAATGCACTTGCTCTGCAAGTATAGCAGACTAGGCTGTGCAAGACCATAACACATTTTATATTGCTAAACACTTACTTCATGTAGTGTTCATCAATTGTTGTATTGTTACACCATGGAAAATGAGAGTGCTGGCTGTGCTAGTGAGAATGAAGACCCAGGTACTACTGTGATGCTGCTTTTTGATGAGGTTAGGCACTGTGCCACTGAGCTTGTATGAACTCACAGTTGGTTTGAAGGTCGCATCACTCATTGCTGACAAGCCACAGGAAGCATCACATGGCACTTCAAAATTGGAGTTTGCGCAAGATCACAAACAAATGACCGAGACTCCAACCTGGGTCAATCTTGACATCAATGATGCTGTTTCAGAGTCTATTGAAGATCCCACTACTGGTGGTGAGTCAGAATTTGTGTCTGACAATGAAGACACTGTACCAAAACTTACCTCTGACACTCCGAGTCAAGCATCAAAGACTAGGAGTATGGCCTCTCTCATTCGAACAGAAGGTGGAAAGGTGAAGCTCCTTGATCAGAACTCAGAGACTCGCAGACTTCTTCAGTCTGCAATTGTGGAAGTCAAGTGTTACCTTTTTTCGTACATGGCTATCCCAAACTAGTTGACAAGAATCAAGTCGCACTGCAAACGTTGATAGCTGTTGCCACAAAACATGGTGTGCATGTGATCAAGAAACATTTTCAATCGGATGAATGGTATGCATTACAGCTCTGTAGCTTGGTGAGTCCAACTTGCGCAATTTCAAATCAGTCTCTAACTATTGTCAATCATGTGAGGTGGATGCTTGTATTCTGATAATGTGTCGTGATGTAGGACTTGGAGTCCTTGTAGCCTCGTAGAGGCTATTTTTGCAGTGTCCCTCAGGTCCTCACGCAGTGCATCCTATCACTAACATGGTGCACATCTTTTCCATTGTCGGCCAACGGCCGCAGCTCACATGCGCACATCCGCTTTTCTTCAGCTCCATCGCACATCCTTCCTCTGTCCTATCCATGTCCTCCGCTTGTCCATTGGTGCGTATTTTATCTCGTTTGCATTAGACTGACTATATTTCCGAAGCTATATCGCTTATGTTCACGTTACTTGCATTATGGACCCTTGTTACATATTACCACTACCTACTCGGCTCCGAACAGCGCTTCGTGCGCTATCATATATACTTAGTACTTATGACTTTTCATGTATCTCTTTCTTTCCCTCATCGAAATTATCATCCGTTTTCACACAACACTCAGACTAAGAATTCAAACCTTCGGCCTACTACTGCGTGTGCTTCTCTAATAGTCGCGCAAGTGTTCGCACTTCGTCCATCACCCTTATCATCAAAACACTCCTCCTGTTTTACTGCCATGTCACATCGCTTTCAATTCACGAAACTTTACATATATCCTTCGGCCTGACCACGTGCCTTCACGCTTTATCAAACTCTTGGCTGCTTGGTCGTGTATCGTATTGCACTTTCAGCGGCTCGCTCGTGCTTGCATCGCTTTGGCACAAGTTCTCGCACTCCCTCTATTCTCAGTTACCCTTACTAGTTTCAAAGTTTCCCCTCACATTTTACATAGAGGAATTGTTCTCAGTAGCAATCCCCTTGGGCTGAATCTATACTCACATCCAGAGGTCTATTTGAGTTTTTACCCCACTTCACCCTTTCTCCCCCTTTCACCCCTTCTCATCTAGCTATCATTCCTCACACACAGCAAGCTGAAGGAAGAAGCATGCGCGAATGCTGATGGCTACTTTTGCCTTGGACACAAGGACACCACAAAAGTGAGAAGACTGTTGGAGAAGCTTGCATATATCTATGTTTTGAAGTTCGATGTAGGATCAATATATCTCCTTTTGCCTGTGTTGCTGACATCATTGAAATTATTCAGATCAACAATAATGCTTTGCCCATCGGGAAGAAGCCCTACCAGGGTGAACTTCTAATATTTTTAACGTATTGGCAGCTCTTTTATAACCAGAAGTCTGTCAGCATCAAATTCGCAGGATGCTTCATTGAAATTGCCAACAACAAAGCACAGTGTCCTGAAGTTCCTATCCCTTTGCTGGCATTGGTTGCAACTGCGGTAATGTACTTGTCTTCATTGTACAAATATGCCACTTAACTCATTGCAAAGGCATATGCAGCCCTTTTGTGGAAGTCGCAAGGCACACCATCTAAATTCAACTTCATGGGAAACTTGTTCAGTGAGACATACAACTACCATGTCAGGTTCCTGGAAAAACTGAAGGATGTGCCAATGAAATTCCACTGTATGATGGCCGATATTTATGAGGCTGCACAGTGAGTTCCCTTTTGGAAGTGTTGCCTCAATGCTTACTCTGCGCTGTGGAAACAACAACCTTGCTGGGTGGTAAGAAAAGGTTGGGTCAAGCTAATGCCTAGCTGCTATGTCTAAACAGATGTGTTCGACCCTAAAGGGAATTGCTACTAGAACAATGATGGATATGTGCAACCCGAGGGCGCGCTAAGTGCGGGAAAATAGTGGACAAGGTATGCGTGAGGTGCAGGAATGTATCCGAGGCTATCCGAAGCGCAGGAATGCGTGGCCAAAGGTGCAGAAAGCACGGGAAAGTGCGGACAAGGTATAGGGAAGTTAAGGAACAAGGTTTAGAGAGAGTGAGGGCAAAGGTATATTGCAAGGTAAGGAAAGACTAGGTATAGGGACCTAATAGGGGCTAAAAAGCGCACACTACAAGGGACTACTTCGAAGGTAAACCTATAGGGAGAGGTATCCAGTATGAGGGAAGTGTAGTAAGTAGTCCCAAGTAATAGTCAACTTATACTGTCTAGACTCTCACTCAGAATAGGAAGGGATAGGAAATATAGTAAATATGTAAGGACATGTAATAAGGCTGCAACACATTTTACAAGCCTCGAGGTAAGGAAATTCATATACCAATGGGGTTTGGATGGACTATGGATAGACGAGGGCCCCTTTAATGTGTTTCCGAGGTATCCGAAGTGCGGGAATGCGCGTCCAATGCGGCCAATGCACGGGAAAGTGTGGGTTCAGCTTTGCACAGAGGTTACTTGATGTATGAGGGACAGATAAGGATAGGGAAACTGATAGTGTTCTATACTCCTTGACATCAATATGAAAATAGGCTCTTTCCTGCCCAGCACGGGTCCAAGCATCACAGTGCACAGGAAGTTGAGGTACAGTGGTGCCAATGCCAGTGACCACGCTAGTGAACTGGAAGCATTTGAGCTACTTGACCTCAACAATATGATGGAAAACTAAATTATCCCCCACTTGTATCCATAGTGCACAATATCGATTTGCGAAGCTGATTCCTGTTATCTATACCATGTCTCCCAGTTGGTCGTAGCGCACACTGTTCTTTAAATTAGCCTACCCATATACCCATTTTTAATCAAAGATTAGTCTTTTTCGTGTAACACTGTCTGATTCAGTTGGATCCCTCATCTAAAATCAAACACAATAGCAATAACTCTAAGATAATGTTTTTGAATAACTTCTAATTCTTTCTAATTCTTGTGTTTTTATCAGGGGGTAAAATAACTGAGCTAAATCTGCTAAAGCTCTAATTTGTCTAATTTAGACATAATAACGGAGCATTGGTGCTAATTAGTTCTAATATCTTCTAATTAGCTTAGGAGGATTTTCCTGATGCTAAGGACAGCTTGATTATGTCACATCAAAATAGGAGAGCGCACAGCATAGTATAGCGCAATGCAGGAAAAGCCCCATGAGAAAAAATTAGACATACAATGAAATGAGGAAACAGAGAAAGAAACTTGGCGAGTTGTGAGATCAGAGGCTGTATATTTGCAACGGAGGAAACGACACATCAATGTAACAACAGAACAAAAATAAATAAAAAGTAAACTAAAAAAAGTAGGCGGATTCGGAGAAAATGGTAAGAATGATAGAGAAATAACAGGTTCAGGAATACCCATAGAATCGTTGTATAAAATTTTCTTCTACGTGTCCCAGTCCTGCTCCATTTGGCGCATGCCATTGTGTAGAGCGCACGCGTCCAGCTTTCCATAGGACAGATAGCATGCAGTGTCCAATCAACGCAAGGTAAATGCAATGCGACTCATGCGAGCCCTGTCCCCCCAATGTCCACCTTTAAAATCCTCTTTGCAAGGCTTGTATCACTTCGCACAAACCATGCATTTCTCCTTCGTCGTCGTCGTTAGTACTGCTTTGATAGCATGTATGTCTGTCACTGCATGCAGTCCCCAATTCACGGCCTGCCAACAGGACTGCTGCCCTCAATATCTCTGTGCTTCAACGTCGGTGAGTATGAGTAGTTTGCTTTGCATCCAGGATTTCCTATTGCTCACTCCATGCACCTCAATCATAGTCTCCCGGTTACAAAGTGTGCAATCATTAGGCTACCGATGTGCTGGCGGCCTGTCCATGAGTACATCTAGACGGTGAGTCGTATTTCTGCGTTCACATTTGTGCTGTGGCTAATGGCACAATGCGTAGTTCGTTGCTGACTTGGTCAATGTGTCAGTTATTCCTAGAGTCTGGATGTTTTTCCCTGCTTCATGGGCCGTAGAGGCGCCTTTGAATTAGTTTGAATACTCAATATTGAATAAATTGAAGAGATGCGAGGAGCAATTTCGGGGTCCAGATTTGTGCTGTGTCATTCATCGGCAGAACTTGAGTACTTGAGTGTCCATCACCATATGTACATAGCGGCTGCAGCAGTCGAGGTGGCCACTGCTAACGGGTCATTTTCAATGTCTGGCATTCAACGTGGTCTCTCAGGCTCGGTGACCCCCTACTGACATCATCATCAACGCAGTTAATGCGTGTTATCCACCACTCAACTCAACACCTGATGTACGTACCTCTGAGTGTCCCAAGATCTGCCACCGTGACAGGCCGTAAACACCCATGTCGAGGTGATCTGAGCTGACATAATGGTAAGGCAAGAACAACCAGCAAATAAACGCCTACTTACCCACACTAGCTCCAGAGGTAAAAACGACGACGGCCAAGTCACAGGCAAAGCAATGTAATCCAATAGTACTCAGCTTCGGTCCAACGTTCGAAACCGCTTAGACTAAACCCGCTGTGTGGGACTCTAGAAAGTTGAAGGCTGCACAGATGAACTAGCCGGTCACGAAAAGGCTATAGTAAGGGCTTTAAAGAAGTGGAGGGTAGAGTTATTGGGAACACCTCTCACCGTTGTCACTGACGACAGAGCTCTTGAGATCTTCCACACTCGGAGATTGCGGACTCGGGACCAATACTATGGGACGTACAAAATACTGAGGAAATTACCAGCTTATTCATATTGTTGCTCATAGCGCCAGTAAGAACCAGGATCCCGACTTGTAAGGTTATGAGTTATAGTAGGCGGCGTAGTCGTTGTGAATGGAACCGTTGAACATATGTGCCGGTGCCGACTTGGTAGGATGACAGGGTGCGTTAAAATGAAGGTATGATGAAGTGGACTCACCGCTGTTGGTCTCAGACTTGAATGGCGAACACTGGTCCCGTCAGACGATTTATGCGTCAGTCTCAAATGTTCCGAGTTGGAGTCAGAGTGGGGGCCAAAGGATGGAAAGCCCAGCTGGGTATTGCAATAAAGCGGCCATAATGTACATAGTTTATCTCTTTACTTAATGAACTTCGCCATGAATTTTCTGTGTTCGAGACGGTCAGAGGCGGCGCAGCAATAGAATGTACCGGACGCACTTGTGAAATTCTGTCCGTAGCAGGTCGTTGACGAATTGGCCAGATTTGTCTTTCTGATTCGCTGCTTGATTCTTAAATATTAAGTCTGAGACGAACAATGTTAGCAGAGGACGAATTGTAAAGGAATCGAGTGACTCACCGTCATCCCATCTCCGTTTCACGGAAAATGTCCCTGGTATGGTTGTATTCACACCAGGTGATTGCCCCAATGCTGCAGCAAGATTTAAGAGAGGATTTGAGGTAGCTATCTCAGCTTCTCGTGCCACTGCGGCACTCGCATTCTGTTCCCGCTCTTGACGGGCCTTCTCTTCTGCCCGCTCTTTCTTGATCTTGTCCAACTCACGCATCAACTCAGCGGTCTCATCTTCCTCATCCGACTCTTCACTGTAAATTTCGCTGTCAAGGAGCAGCACTCAACAATGAAGTCGGAGAAGAGACGCTCACCTTTCCTCGTCCTGCTCTTCCCCATTCTCCTGCTCTCTAGACTCAGTACCTTCCTCTTTCTCGTCGTCGTCATCATCGTCCTTGTCCAGCTCCAGAGCTTCTTCCAATAGCTTCCTCCGCTTGTTAGCCTCATCCCCTGCCTCCGTCGCGTTTCCATTTGTGAGTGTGAGCGGTAGCGGTGGCTTTCCCTCTGCTTTTCGCTTCTTGTTTCGTGCTTCTTCCTCCGCTGCTAATAGATCCATACGTAAGTCTCTCCGTGCGACGTCCCCAACGGACGTTTGTCCAGGTTGCCTATGGACATATCATAAGCTCTACAACTCGAAGACGATAAAGACGGATACTTGCCGGAATTTGAGCTTCGTGTGTGCTGCCATGTCTCGGACAGAGAACTGTCGAGAGCCACCTTTCACATCACGAGCTTGGGCAGGATCCCATGTCGGTCTATGTGCTGTGGACATTGTATCGAAAGTCGACGGAGTATGCGAAGCCTGGCTTAAACTTAGCTGTATGCGACTTGAACAGTATTGACGGCGAGTCGGCACGAATTCCAAACTCAGCCTTTATCTCCGACGGACCCAGCGCGGATCTATGGTGGAGGATTGATCAAGATTCCGCCGACTGCTCTACCAGATTTCTACTACTTACGGATATATGTAGGATGTTCGTGCGCAAGCTCCAAGCAGTTTCTACGGTTTATTGACGCAACCAACTTAAAAAACAGTTCTTTCTTTGTGTTCTAGTTTTTCAATGCCTGGATCAGACTCAGACGCAGAGGACGACCAGGTCCATCAGAATGTTAATGGACTGGCCGTGCATGACCTCGCAGACGCGCCAGGCATCTATGTAGGTTACCTTCCATCATTTCGTGCACACTTGCGAGATACCAGAGCCCACCTCGCTGGGTCTATTCCCTTTTATGACGCCTCCCATCCCGTCCCTTCAACCGAGTCTACGCCCCCTCCACATACTAACCAATATAACGTTCCCTCTTCTCCTCAACAAGTCGAAGAAGGCACTGAACCACCACCATACAAATCAAAACCAGCGATCTGGAGTTCCTCACTCGCTTCTTGGTCCCAATCAGAGGTGGACGCGTTCTTTCACGCGTTGTCGATCTACTCTCGCTGGCGGCCGGACTTGATCGCAGAGGCCGTAAAGACCAAAGGCGAGGTCGAAATCGTAGAGTTCCTCATTACCCTGGATTCTTGCGCGCATTCTGGCATCACCGAGACCAGTGACATTGTGTCGACTGCCCTCGCTGCGGTAGAAGTATCAGATGAGTGGATAGCCGCAGAAGAGGCCATGGCTGCCGCTCTCATTGTCGAAGAGGATCACGGTGAACTCCAGGAACTGGAAGCACTAAGAAGAAAGAGGGTAAGGGACGCCAAGGCGGATATGATCCCGAGAGGAAAACGGAGGCGTGTCGCGGTTAAAGTTGGCGCAGATGAACTCATAGCGTGTGAGGATTCAAAGAGGGATGGTGTCGAGGACGAGCCGATGAGCATTGAGGTCGCCAAGGGAAAGGCTCGCTTCGAAGAATGGCACGCGCGTAAGATCGCTGCTTGGGAACGAGATGACTTGTTTAAGAAGCTCGAGGACAGTCATTTACAAGTCTTGGATGCGATGCTGCGCGAGGATGAGGAGGCACAGAAAGGGAAGAGTCCAAGTCGCGAAGGGAGTGCTGATGTGAACCCGCAGAGCTTGGACAACGGAATGAACATGAACGTACTCTCTCCCACGTCTCGCCGACGCCAGACAAAGCGACTTTACATGCGACGAAAGCGTGCGCAGCTCCGAGGCGAAGATGCGGTACCAGTAACACTCGCGAGGATGAAGCCTGGGAGGAAGGGGAAAGAGAAGGCAGTCGCAGTAGTGGAAGAAACTGAGAAAGAGGAAGGCTCGGCCTTTGGAAAAGAAATTGGGGATATGGTGACAATGGTTCCAGATCTTGCTGAACCTGAATTCGAAGCCGATGACAATGACGCCGGGAACGCGAGTAAGGCGATCACTAAGAAGAGTATTAAAGTGCGTGGAAAAACGCGTTACCAGAAAATTAGGTTCGATTTCCAAAATGCTGGGATCAATGCATCCTACCTAGGTGAACACGGTATGGATCTCTTTCATCTCGGGCGTTTGGGAAAGCTCATGGGGTACGTCTTGATCGCGAATATCATTGCTGTTTTCTCATTCATTGTGGCACAGGATATACAAATCGATCGAGCAATGTCCAGAGGATGATGCTGGCACTACCTTCATTTCCCCAGATTTAATACGGTACCTTCAAGCATCGGTAGTTGCGTTCACGACAGATGTTATACACCGTGCGACCGTGGGGAAGGAACAGGATAATGAACTCAAGGGCCAGAAAAAAGTTTGGAGGTGTGTGCCGCACCAGGTAAATAATATTACACATTTAAACCTCAGCCAACTCACCCATATCTTCCTGTCTGCCAGATAAAACAACCAGTTGTCGAACATGCATTAAAGACAATCGGTGCGAGAACCTTGAGTCAGCAAGAGCACTTTTCAAAGCTTCTTGATCAGTACGATTTATCCCCGGATAAACGGAAGCGCAAACAAAAATCTAGTCCCCCCGCAGATTTGCAGGACGAGCGAGCGAACGCTGCCGGACATTCTCCTGATGCGAAAAGCTATGAGATTGCACTCTCGCCTCATCGTGCAATATATACGCCTGCATTTCTCGCTCCCGCCTCGTTTAATATCGGTGTTGTAGACACTTTTTTCCCGGGTTACGATGGATCGAAAGCCCTGATCAATGAAGATTCGCGCGATGCGAAGGAGGGGTCGTTACTCTCGGACGAGACAGACGAGGAGGCTTTAGAAAATGAGTTGATAGAGGACGAGATGGTGGATCAGGTTGATATGGAAACTAGTAAGAAAGTCGAAGAGCAGCTATGGGCCGAAGTCGAGAGGGAGACGATGCAAGCGTGAGGTCGAAGTAGTAATATTTGAATGCGGATAATAAACTGTAGCTACCCCATTACTTTATAGTTGCTTAATAGTTATAGTACAGTACAAATGTGTGTCGAGCATTGACGACTTCAAGATGGGTAGAGTCAGATATACAATTCTGCGCATTTTAGCATGTGATATGCATCAGTAAAAAGGGGATGGAATACGAAGTCATGGTCCTAGGCGCTTCAGTTGCAAATTTAGATATCGTATAGTCGCAAGTCACTCAACCAAGGCTGAATAGTACTTGAGATGTACTTGACTATAGTTCTCCATAAGCAATGATGACATGTCTACTATAGTATGTTCAGTTGACTTCACGGAGATGATGGAGGTGCGATATTAGCAGCTCCTCCCACTCTGCACCGATTAACCTACTTTTTATTCGGCGACTGTATCGAGAGCGCACCAGGATATAAACCTTGCGTTGCCATAGACTTTGAAACATATCACGCATACAGGAAACAACATCCTAGTGTTATCAGCTGAGGCAATACCGTTCGCAGACAGTATCAGTATAGGGCTATCCCAGCAAATAAGCAAAACAAATGGTAATGGGCTAGTAAGCGTCGTCATCATCAACCATGATCACCTTTAATCTCCATCCTTGCCAATCACCATCTGGCTCGTCATCAGCCCATTCAAGATCTTCATCACCAGGATCTCCTGCGACACCGTTCATCTTGTGATCAACAAGGTCGTCAACACCACCTATTATGTCAACAGCCTCATCTTCCTGGAGCTTTTTGCGCATGGCAAGTTCAACTTCATTCTCCTAGTTATCGTTGTCAAAGAGAAGGATACGAATAGAAAGTTCAGCTTACAATGTCAAATTCCGATTCTCCCTCTTCATATATTACATTTTCATCCGCTTCTTCAAAGCCGCCGGCAAATGCACCCCACCGCTCCGGAGATGGACAATGCCAAATGAGTACAGAACCTTGGTTAGTCGTTGAGGCGAGTCGAGAGGCTTGTGGATGCCACTGAAGATAACAAAATGATTGTCGTAACCAGTATCATGACCGAAGAGACGTACATGGATATCAATAAGAGGTTCCCTACCGCCGTCCAGAGCGGTTGCAAATTGACCGTCGTTTGAAATATCCCAGATGTATATTTTGTGCGTCGCTGGATCCGCCGCACCTGTCCTCGCACAAAGGGTTCAAGTCGAGTCGATAATGCTGTGGAGCAATTTACCTCCAGCGAGCCACTCTCCATCAGGACTATAAGACATAGCATGCCACGAGACCTTGCTGATGGGATCATTGAATTTATGAGTAGGCTCTAATTCTGTTTCTAAAATTGCGCATTCGGCACCCACGATGGGTGAAGGATAAGTGGGGAGGATGAATTGCCTAATAGTTCGATCCGAGGAATTAGTAGCAAAGCGTCTCAAGATCATAGCGTAAACATAATGAATATACCGAATAATAGGGCACCTACCGCCCAACCTTCGCGAACTCCAGACTCTTCATGCTACCTGCACCTGCTATGCGATGCCGTGCGACCATCTTTAATGCCATTAGATCCAATTTCCATGATAGGCTGCCAGTAGGAATCCTTACAATTTTCGTTCTGCTATTAAACACAAGTACGTTCCCGGTCGAAGTCCCGACGAACACGTGTCTCCCAGACGGATCAAATCGCGCGGTAGTCATGATGGAACTGAGTCCGTACGTCAGTGCAGGTCGTAACGCAGAAACCTAGGCAAAATACCGCGCCCGTTCGTCGTCGTCATCTTCACTCAAGGCCTCGCACAGCTCTACTCTCGCTCTGTGCTCCTTGCGTGAATCAACTACGTATGCCTCGCCCGTGCTGAGCAGTGCAAGTACTATGCGACTACGCTTGCATTCATCGTAAGCACATGAACAAAAACAAAACAAAACCGACGTGCACCTATTCCTTGGATGAAAATACGCGCTAACAACCGGTGCATCAAATCGTATCGTATTGTACCGTTGTGGAGGATCCACTGGAGAAGCCAGATCCCAGATAATTACGTTCCAATCTTTGGACGACGTCAGGACATAACGGGAGTTGCGGGACCAACTATGTAGATACGATCAATTGACATGGGAGCACTGAGAAATGTTGCGTCACTCACTCGACACTTGTTACAGCCTTGACGTGCCCTTCACACCACCGTATAACAGCGCGGGTGTCGAGATCCCAAATAGCAGCTGAGCCATCTGACCGGCCTGCTGCGACGAATTTGCCAGTCGGATCAAAACGAGCAAATGATGCACCAGAGACCAGTGAGGTTTGTACAGCGGTTGGATGTGTAACGGTAAATGGGTCTTAGTATGATGGCTCAGTATACATTATCGAAAATGATGCGCAAGCATACTGAGTAAGGAAGCGTTCATGTTTAATTTTGTTCAGACGACAGTTCCGAGCTCTGAGTGATATTTAAGCAGAAGAGGAGTTGATGCTGATTGTAGGTCACGTTGAACTGTCACGTCGCGTCTGTTCTCCAAACAGCGATCGTCGTCGGTCGAGCAGCAATGAGTTTTTCAACACTTCCTAATCTACTCGCGGCCCTTGCCATTCCTCAAGAGTTCTCCCGCTTTGACAAGCTTACAGATGAACAAACCCTTGCTCAACTCATTACGTGGAAAAACGGTGTTAGTACCAACCTCACGACCCTTCGCGATCATCTGCTCGCGACGCGACATGGCATCCAAAGCCTACCTGTCGACGAGCAGGCAGACATTGCTGCATCCGTAGCTGCATTCGATGGTCCTGGTGAATGGATCACAGATGATGCATCGTCTCTCGCACTACGTATGATCCCTTTATGACCAGACTACCTTGACGGTGTCTCATTCTCATCACAGCCATCCTCGACCCACTTACAGAACCACACATCCCTCCTCTGGTGCTAACGCGTATCCTGACACACTATCTCAAACCCGCATTCTCTGCAAATCCGCATCCACGGCTTAATTTGCAGACAGGGCGCAAGTTACCTCAACCAGCGGATACGCAAGATGCATATGAGGGACAGGTATGGAAGACGCGTATCGGAACTGGAAATGTTCTGGGATGGTGTTTACGAAACATTGAGGTACGTGCAGCCGATGAATAAACCTCCGAAACTTATCTCAATCACGTAGGCCAGCACGTATGAATCAATTTGGCACCTGATTCTCCCTCCTGTGATGACTTACCTCGACGATTTCGAAGCCCCTTACAAACTGCGGGGAGTGCAACTCGTATCCGACTTGCTCCCTCGCGTTCCTCCAGAGCTTCTTAAGCGTACAGGAGTCGACGGCCTTCTATTCACAGTACGTCAAAATTAAAATTGAACTAATACGAGGTGCCCTATCATCATCTTTCCTGCTGTCACGTAAATTCCAATGGCCTTGAATGCTGAAATCCTTGAATGCAGTCTTTAAGTGGTACATTTAATCATTTGCGCGATCCGTTCACTCCGGATCTGATTCGCGCCGCCGTTCCTACCACCCTGCACCTGATTGATCTCATCTCACCACCATCACCGGCTCCGCTTCCCCCGACATCTGGATTTCCCTCCCAAAGCCGCACCATAGTTAAATCAGGGTCCTTCCCCGCAAATCCGGCCACACGATATGAACATTTATCCACACTCCTCGGTTCCTGCCTTATTGGCACTGTCTTCCTATATGCATATGCTGACCCTGAGGCCATTCTCGCGGCGACAGACATGCTTCCGCTTGTACTTGTCCACATCGGAATAGGCGCTGCTAGGTGGCTCAAGGTATGCCTTTACCAAGCCAACTTCGACTTACACGAATAACTTCAATGGCTGGTCGTTTTTAGGCATTAATTCCGCAGTTGACCCATGCTCTTCTCCCTCCGGCCGTTCCTTCCCTCACCCAGCCGCTTGATGTCGATTTGAGGCTTAAGGTGTCTTCACTCCGCGCACTATGTACTTGCATTGAAACTTGTGCCCCCCGAATGTATCTGTGGAAATGCAATATCATTGATGTAACTGGACGTGCATGGGCAAGTGCCATGGATATTGAATATGAAGGTCATACCCAGCTTGCGGATCAGAGAGGTAGGTAATTTATCTTTGACCGAGTTCCTTTGTAATTATTGGTATCCAGGGGCAAGTAGCCTGGTATTGGAATACAAAAATCTCCTTCGAATGACCTGTGTTAAACTGGCAGAAGCATGCCCAAGCATCATTCAGGTATGATATATATTCCCGTGTCATGTTGGTGATTCTTATTCATATCCAGGAAGAATATCAGCAACTTATAGCGTTTGATTCTGCGCTCTTTGATGGTCTTGTTGGCAGAAGTTCTTCAGCCACGTTAAACAAATAACCCCTGGTTCTTTCTTGGAACAGTGTGTTGTAAATTACTATAGATCAACCAGAATGTCCGTAATCCAGTGGCGATATGTAGGTACACAACAGAGAAAAAATACGCGAGTGCGTGAAAAGCGCGTCTGGATGAAAATCTGCCAGGATCAACTCCACAAAGCACTGCCACGCAATGGCGAAAAAAATCGCCCAGAAGCCAGCCCACTATGATCATGATGCTCAATACCGGGCCGATGCGGCGATGCCAGATCAAAAATTCAATTTGATGCCTCATGTCTTGCGGGTTCCTCGGTGGTTTGGGTTAAATAATCACGATGCAGGCTGCACGTGGACGAGGGTGCAGAACGGGGAGGCCGTGAGGCATGCATTGGCACCATAAAATGTACATGGCAAGATGTGAGTCGCTGAAATGGGGTTGTGGGCAGATACATGTTCAAGTGATGCTCAAGAGACAGGGGAAAGCTTGAACGCAACCCCAGAGCTCAACGTTCCCACGCAGCAGATTGGGTAGGGGCACTTTCCCAATTGCTCCTCACAAAGGGCGAGTGATTAGATGGGCGGCCTGCATTTGTAAAAAACGACGAGGGTGGGGTCGCATTTGTTTGAGAGGCTTGTAGATAAAATGGATCTGTGGTGGTAAATAGAGTTTGCGATTCAACCGGCGTGCCGACAATCGTGATAGGCGTGGGCGCAGGGGTTGGTGCGCCTTTCAACCCCGTGTAACCCCAAATAAAGGTTTTTGGAGACTGCGGGGAAGACGGGATTATCATGTCCTCAACCATGCGTTCCTCATCCAGCTCGTCTGGGTCACACCATCCCTCGTCTACACTGGGTCGACGGGAACGCGGACAGACAATGCTGTTACTGCGCTTCTTTTGAGTGATTTCTACAGGCATATAACCTGGAGGCCATGAGATAGACGAAGAAGGTGTACGCGTAGTAGGTGTGGTGCAATGTTGTACGTGTGTGGGGTCACACCTAATCGCGCTCGCATTTCCATACGAGTTGTGTGAGCTGGACGATGCACAAGAGGGCGCAATTTGAGGCGCAAACAACGTCTGCGCGAGCTGCGCCTGAAAATTGCAGCGCCACGACGCGGACAGATAAGCATTTGTGGGGGAATAAGGTTTATAGTATGTACCTGGAGAGCTGCAAGGTCGATAGCCTCTTGACCAATGTGATTCGCATTGAGGGAGGCTACGAGGTCATCCATAGACACGCTCATGGTGAAGAGCCTTTGTGTGTGTGGCGGAAGGCAACGGAGGAGAGATGAACAGAGCCGTCATGCAGAGCCTTGTCAGGAGTATAAATCATTAATTCCGAACCACGTGGTTACTAATTCCATACAAGGGTAACTAATCTTTCGGTTTCTTCCGGTCCGTCTTCCTTAGCTTACCCGTCATGCTCCGTTCCAAACTGGCGTGTAATACCTGAGAGTGCTCCGAGACTCCGAGACAACATTAGCATGCATCATCATGCATGATGGCACAACTTGTCCCCCAGCAATCTTCTTGCAATTTCAGCGTGAGATCATTCACCTTCCTTTGCAGGAAAACTCTCGCATCACGCCAGGTTGACGCACTCGGAATTCTTTTCTTATTCAGACTTAGACGCACGGGAAATTAATCTTCTCTTATCGACTATGCTCGGCATCTACTTAACCTTACCACCCTTCTGATGTTCTGGTACATATGCTTGGTACGTTGTTTCTCATATTTGCGTACACGGTGACTAATACGCACGGTCTTGTGTGTGCTGAGCTAACCGTGCCGGTACTTTGTACGGCCCACGAGGCTGTCCCCCCATATTGAACCCCCCAGAAACTAGCAAATACCATTTCCCGCGGACTGGATAAAGGCCGCTTGTTTATTCTTGGCCATCCCTTTGGTTTGCTTCTTCCTGTGTGTCCATCTATAGATCTATGAAAGCTAGATTGCTCGCGTTGCCTAATTCGCTCAGCTCAGCGGCGGTATAGGCGGCAGCTTCCCGCTCATGGATTTCTGGGCAGAAGTACGGACCGTCTTGCCTATCCCACTCTATCCGCGAGAACATCCATCGGGTCCCGTTTCTCCTGCAATAAACACGTTCTGTCAATGAATTCATCATGGAGTTACGACCTACGTTCTGATTGTTCCAGAAGAAGCGCTCTGGCCGGCGCCGAAGCCCAGTTAGGTTCTTAATGGTTATTGACGGTGGTTCCGGCTTAATTCGGTGTCGTAAATCCTATTACAATTGAGTGAAAGTGTTTTACTAAGTGTTTTTGCCATTGTCATAATATAAAATGATACTCCACTTGATGCATTATAAGTGTGAAAATGTTTAGTTGGAAATAACAAATCAATGTCATGATAGCAATTTTGATCAATAATGACAATCCCAAAATTGTTTGAGGCTGAGTTCAAGTTGTGAGTGAGTGTGAGTACATGTATTGTACACTGTTCATCATTGTGGTCAACTAACTACTGCATCCACCACTATCTGTAAGGATGATGCACAGTAACTTGTTAGCATCATGATAGTCTGTGATGCATCACAGCAAAAGACACTAGAAAACTGTGTAAGGATCATATATCCTTTGCGACCTGACCATGACTTCATAGAAAGACCCATGGACTTAGGTCTAGCCCTCCACATGACTCACTGATGTGAAGAAGCATCATGCTTCACATCTGAGTCATGCAGACACATTCCTTCTCCCTTACCTTCATTATCTCACTATCATCAACAACCAGCATGATCTCTTGCTCCTTCTTCTTACATGATACCCTTCATTCATATTGACCCTCAAACCCTTCCTCTTATTACTGTTCCTCATTCTCTTCTTGCAGCAATAGATGGCAATGCCATGTTTTACATGTGTGGGAAAGTATGCAAAACATATGGTTGAAACATAAAAATATATCATACAAGACTTTCTGGGCTATGATATATGTGCAGTGTGATAGAGGAACATTAGAATGACTATTAAACATAGTATTGAAGTGTTGCAAGGTAATGTATAGGCCTAGACACCAAAAACTCAAAATTAAGTTTGGACTACTGTAGGCACACTATGCAAGAAATGTAAAAACACTACATATATCTGTTGACTTTCGAGGACATGAACATGCAGCGAGAACGACAACTAGAACAAATGTATGACCTCAGTATCCAGGAGGAAGACTCCAAGTGCTAACAGTACCTAGAACAAATGTATGCTGAGTGTTTGTTAGTTGGTGATACATTATGTGAAGCTATTGGTACGTACATCTCAGTATCTGGGAGGAAGACTAAGATGTCTAATTCTATGAGTGACCATTGTAAAGAGTTGATTCTATGTGGGCGCTACAAATGTTGTTACCTTAGAACTCAATGTGTGAGTGAGATGTTCGTCCCAAAGAGACTGCCTATAGAAATGCTCCTTGATATAATGCAAGGGATATCTTGTTAAGATTGAAGGTGAGAGAAGGGAAAGTTACCAAGAGTGCGCTCGATGTTCCAAGGATATGTCCAAAGTACTGAAGTACTCGTCTGAAGTGGTCCAAAGGTGGTCCAACGTCAAGAAATGAAGGTCCGAGGTTGCGCAAAGCATCCAAAGAGCTTCTGATGAACAGCGAGGGTTTCGAGAGAAGTACGGTGGGTGTGTCGAAGTATAAGACTTGCGAAGTACAACTAGGCAAAGTCTATCGAAAGAACTTAGAGACAGCGAGATGCGAAATGGCAGCGGTCAAGCCAAACAATCGTTCCAAATGAACAAAAGATCGATTGCGTGAAGTACGACTATCCGAAAGTGACTCTACTAACTATGACTCGTAGCAGGGAAAGTGAAGTGAAGTGCGAGTAGTTAGCGAGGCGGATTATATCCTACAGCGTGAGGGTCTGGAAACTACGTAGGCGAAAACAGTAGTGAGATAAGTGATCCGAAATGTAATAAGACTTGAGGTGAGCTGCTACAGAGATATCCATGTAATAATGCACGAGGCGTGCTGTTATACATATTAATCAAGCTTTCCAATGGGCCGATGATGTATGTGCCCCTAAGACATAATCAATAATAGATGAACAAGGTAAAAACGCACCAGTGAAGTCAAATTGACATGGACGGGATGTGGTACAGAGGATTGGAAGTGTATACAGGCCTCGGAAATGGATGGATGACCTTTGGACGACTCGGATGAACGCACGGAACTCTCAGAAGGTAAATGGAGTGTCAAGGAATATGTATGTGGGATACCTAAAATAGACTGCAACCATACCTTGCTTGATCACGTGGGGTGACTCTAGCGGTGACCGACTGTGACATATGTTACATTTGACTATTGACAATAACGCTATACACGAGCTTCGTCGAGATTGTGCAAAATGCTATCTGGTAGCATTCGGTGGCCTCTATACTTCTTTGAGGCCCATGCAGCCTGCTTCCCATTTTAATCCTCTATGGTATGCATCCATAAATCAGCAGGCTCATGTTGAAAACCTGATTGGTGTGAAAACTTGAATGTAAGATTTGGATGTTTTAACAATTAACACACCGGCGCATACTATCAAGCGGCACTGATTCGAGAGCAGAGAGAACATTTCGTTCAAGGTCTGCTTCTTTTGATGATGTAGGATATTGACGATACACTCGTTTTGCATATCCCCAGCATTGTTCAATGAAGTTCAGCTCGCAGTGAAACTTTGGAAGGAATAACATTGAAAATCCTCTTGCTTTGCAGATCCTCTCTAGATTTGACTTGACAGCAACAAAGTCTGGCTGATTGTACAGCACCCGACAACAACAGCAATTTGTTGCTCCCTTCACGCACTTGAAGTCCTTGCACTGTGCTCGCAGCTTTGATTCTTGGATAAGTCCTTGCTCATACAAGATTACAGCCATCCCTTTGAAGAGGCCTGCTTTGGGTCCAGCATCTTCACCAAAATAGAGCAACTGTTTCGATCCATCTGCAAAAGTTGCATCGTCCATTTGAATTTTTTCTTTCAATGGTTTGCCAGCCGTGTCTCGAACATTAACCTCCACACCCCAATTGGTTTGTGCTTTCGATGTTCCCTTCGGCATATTTCTTGCAGAGAGAGCTCCGTCTGCATGTTTTAAGTGAGTTGTTGCATTATCAAAGATGAGGATGTGGTTTTCATTGGTGTAGTACTTCTCTAGAATATCCATCGACCTTTCAGCTTGCTCGAGGATGTCCTGATTCGTGAAGTACCCTTCATGATTTTTTCCTGCTTTGAAGAAAACACGAGCCTCCTCTTTTCCATCAGGTGAGCGCAACCACCCATAATCAGCAGAAATGAGATCTGCAATCATCTGTGATGGTCCCTCCCCCTTTGCATAGGGCACAGCTGTTTCACTTTCATGGACCCATCGTGTTTTGCGACGATCATTGGCATAGAATGTGGACTCGTCATGCCACCACACAACAGTCTTCTTTTCTTGTAGCAATGGTTGAGGGTAATCTCTGTCAGTCTTGATGTTGTGACAAGACCAATCTTGAGTCTTCTCCTTGATTGCTGCCCATGCAGGCAAGAAAACCTCCTGCCGGTAAGCCACAACATCATCTCTCTCATGACCATCAACAAATTGACCTTTTGGGTCTTTTGTCCAGCGGTACTCGAGCTTCTTCATCCATCGCTGCGCAGTTGCAAGACTAATTTGCTTTGTGATTCCACTCCGTTTTCGCATTTCTGGTGTATTGAGGAAGTCAACAAGGTCCATAGCCTGTACATATTTTCCAGTCGCTTGTAGATGCATGTGTATTTCCTGTGCAAGATCCTCGTTTTTGTCAAGAAGTGACTCATTCCATGTCCCATAAATATTGATTGGGAGATCCTCACGATCTGCAATGAAGGCATGTACTCGTTCATGGAGTACTCATGAGTGTGCAGACTTCCGTTCTAGAGCCTTTGCAGTGTGTAATGATGCCATTGTCCACTTTCCATATGCTGAAGACTGAGGGTCGACATAGACCCACAAGAATTGCCTCATTCCTTCGAGTCAGCGACGAAAGACTGAGTCAAGCTCAGGGTCTTTGTAGCCACCAGTCGTCTTTGGTGGTCTAAGAATCTTCTTGATGTCATTGAAGGCTAAAAATGCCTCCTCAATAGTGGGTGAGGGCTTGTAAAACCCTGTTACAGTATCTACTCTAGCCAGTTGACTCGGATGCTTGTGCTCAGGCTCGAGGAGATTTTCTCTTGGTGAATTAGTGTCCTCATGAAGTGGAGAGGGCTCTGGTATTGGTAGCACAAAGGGAGGAGGATCCAATGGTATTGTGGTACTAACCATTTCTCTCCTTTGCCTTTTCTTCTTCAAACTGGATGGAGGGGATACAATAACTTTTGTTGGGACATCCTGTAGCCATTGTGTCAGTATTCGTGTCTGAGGCTGCTAGTTAAATAACTTTTCTTACATTCTCTTTGTCTCCTGAGTGACCAAGTGGCTTTGCCCAACTCCCAAGGTTTGTGACATTGAACAATTTTCATTTCGGCATGATGGAGAGGTAGTGTAGTAGTATTACTTAGTTCTATTGTTTGCTGCTAATTCCTAAAGTGGAACACATCTCAAGTAGCTGATAAAATTGAAATGCTATCTCTGCTCTCAGTTTGAGAGGTATTCAAATTTTAAAACCTAGGTCCTCTGGGGATGTACTTAAGTCAACTTTCCTAGGTTTCACATTGGCAAACAAAGATGAATTGAAGGACGAGATGCAATTCTGGCACTTTTGTCATGAAATGTCACGATTTTGATCACATGATCAAGCAAAGTATGACTGAGGTCTATCTTATGAGATTGGCAGGATACAAGCCCAATGCCGATCCGAGTGCTACACTGTTTTTATGTACAGGTAAAGTAGGAAAGATGAAAATGATCCTAAGACCTTTTGATGTTCGGCTGATGACATGCAAACATTTGAAATGATGTGCTCGTACCTAATCCGACGTATCTGATGTGCCTTTCAACAATATCTGCAATCTAAACCTGTAACAATATAAGAATAACAGTAATGGTCATTCTAATGTTAATTTGTATATAATTTGATTCCCATGGGCTACTGTAGTGAATGTAGTGATACAATGTGTTCTACAAGGTCTATTATAACTGAGCTACATCATATATGTGAGCCTACTACATAGAGGAGCAGGGCGAGGCTTGGGGTAGCTAGAAAACATTGATATTATGAAACTTCCAATTAGGTTATGTTTTGGGTGGTAGTGGATAGCAATTACTGCTTTCAGGAGATAAATAATATTGTATGTAAATAGTAAATATCCAACACTATTAAGCTACTAGGCACCATTGCTGGCAATGACCTTGCTTTTGTTTGTAATTGGAAAGACAAAGGGAACAAGCACACTTGAAACAGTATTTTGGAAGGGGTCACAATTATAGCAAATGTATGAGCAAAACAGAGAATGTGGAAAATGCTGTTATTTGCAGTTGTGGACAATTTGCAGAATCAATAGGTTGACATATGACCTTGCAAGCAAGGTGATTGATTGGCAGTGTAGGGCACATTAAGATTCTATTCTAGTTAGAATGGTGTACCACTGAAAATTTGGCATTCTAAATAAGTTCTGATTATGTGAGGAGGCATGATTAGAAAAGTTTCAAAGCACAAACAATGCAAGGAGAAATCAATCAAGAACAAATTTATATTTTTGCTGTGTGCAAATAATGTTGACATTTTTGGAGCTGCTGTGTTCAAATGACAAGATGACACAAATGAAAAGGTCACTAAGACATTGATGGTGTACTCACAACAATGAATCAAGTAAAGTGGTGTTATCTTTGATGAGGGTAGGGACTCCATAATGATGTCAGTTGCAGTCACACAAAACTATGACTGATGACCATGTTGAGTTCTGAGAGAGCTAAGCTCTCAAAGGCTAATGGATCCAAGATATGATAGCAAGTGCATGCCAAAGCAGAAATGAATGAGCACATCTTGACACCAGCTTGTGTCCTTCCTTATTTTTCTTGTCTTTGATTCATATACCAGTCCTTGTGTTCCTATTCTAATTACCTTATAGCTACAGGCAGACCCATAGATGCATCTCAGTTCTGTCCCAGATACTAAGATGTGAGTACCAGCACTTAGTTCAAGTTGTATGTCACACATAGCTAATGTTTTCATAGCAGTTCTATTCTGTTAGTGTTGGACTTAGTGTTTGGTGACGAGCTTGACTTGGAAGGAGCTGAAGGAGTGGCTGAAACCTTAAATTGTTGGTGGTACATACAGTAGATATTTTTACATGTATGCTACGTGTTTGCAACCGATTCACTGTGCTACAAGCTGCCAAAAATCCTATAGTTAGCTCCCTCCATCCTGTCTGCTCACCTCTGATCACTAGAGACAAATGAGCTAGTACTGTCACAGTTATCATCTATGAATTTGTATTATAAAAGCAGATTTGAACTTTTGAATTAGATGAAGTTGGTTAAGTAAGCACATGCAAGATGCACACTGGTGGATGCCACTCCAAATTCATCATAAGATTATATATTGTAGACTATGAGAGAGATACACCTTTTGAGGCAACAGCATCTATGAGATGAAACTATGCATTGAAGCCCAGCATGTTCACACCCACTGTATCAGCTCAAGGATAGGTTTTGAACTTACAACATCCCTGAGAAACTCTGTTATGGTAACCACAATAGCTATGCACTTCTGAAGTTTAGATCTAGAGCTGTCCATGAGTGAATTTCAAGGTGTAATGACAGGTTGGAACCACACCACCTGAGATCAATCTGTTCTGGTGCCACTTGGCTATGACTAATTAAGATAGACCTTGAAAAGTTCACCTACGTGAATAACCAAGGCATGGTAAGAGGAAAAGGCTATTGAGCAAGCAACAGATTTCTGCCTTGCCATGCTTACTACTTGGCTAAGACTGATCAAGATGGACGGTCTACGGGTCGCACAACATCATGCATTGACAGTAGAATCATACAAGGTCAGTAGTCATTTCCCAACGCAAAACGAACTGAATATTCCGCCCAGAACTTCCTCAACGCCGACATCTAATCCAGAAACAGAACCAATCGCACGAGCTGCATAACGTAGGGATTCTGCGGCGATGTCTACTTCCGAAGGAGCTGTGAAGTCGAGCAGAATTGGTAGGATGCATCAGTGAAGCATAACAAATGTACTTACAGAAGGCGATGAATTCTTCCAAGTGCATGACAGATCGCTCAAGCATATCTCTATGGCGAGCATGCGTGATGAGCGGGCTGGTGTAATCGAAACCATCGCTGTATCTATCAAGGAAAGTCAGGATGTCCATCCAGCCAGTAGATATCGGACCTGTGTAAAGTACCTTGATCGTAAAACTTGTGCGAGGCCATCTAGAAACGGCTGAGTGCCCTCTGATGTGCGAAGACTTGCTGTCCAGAACTGGGGTCGTTTGCTGTTATCATAGTTATTGCCATACTCCGTGAAAGTGAGAGGCTGGTTGAGAGGAAGGCTCGCGATAGTATCAGATTTGTTCAACAAAAAAAGGGTATCTGGTTTCAAGTGGTTCTTGACCTCATCCGGGACTCGAACCAGGGCATTGTCTCGAGAGGATAAAACATCAGGAAGAGATAGAACACAAAGAGACAGATCAGCCTCCTTGACGCTGAGCGAACCATTAACAAAAGGGTATAGTGTATTATGACTTGCACATACGCGTTACCTGCACGACCCACCCCTACCTGTTCTACAGTGTCCAATGTTTCTCGCAGGCCAGCAGTGTCGCTCAGAACGACTGGGAAACCTCCAATGTCCAAGGTGAGCGTGAGCACATCTCGCGTAGTTCCTGGAATGGGTGATGTAATAGCCGCATCACGCTGAGCTACAATCAAGTATTTGAATTAAGGTCTCGAAAAGCGCGACTTTAAGGACTTGCCAAGGAAATTAAACAAGCTACTCTTGCCAGCATTCGGAGGTCCAAATATCGCAAGTTTTATTCCAGAGCGCAGAATCTCCCCACGACGGTTGTCATGCAGGTGAGATCGAATGCTGTTGATGATATTCAATGCACGATTATGAGCTAATATACTTGAGATGAAATTGCAAATGAGCCTGTAGAGGACTTGCCCTCTCTAATCATCGCTTCCTGTCCAAGTTCGTCCACATCCTCGCCAAAATCGATAAAACCTTCAACAAAAACTAAACATTCCAGTATCTGTGACCTCAGTGCAGCATATCGCGCTCTCGCAGCCCCCTAGGAACATCTGGAGTAAGTTGTAAGTCCTAAAATCAGTAATAACTGCTACCTCAGCTCCGCTGACAGCAACCCTTCTTTGAGCTTCTGTTTCAGCATCTATCAAGTCGCGCAGACCCTCGACTTGGGTGAGATCAAGTCGGCCACCCTCGAAGGCACGTCTCGTAAATTCGCCTGGGACAGCGGGCCGACAGTATGGTAGTTTAGCAAGTGCACGTAACACTGCAGAGAGCACTGCTCGCCCAGAGTGGATGTGAAGCTCAAGAGTGTCTTCGGTGGTGAATGATTTTGGACCTAATGCACATAACCAAATATCCCGCGACCTATAGAAAATAATCAGAACTTACCCTTGAAGAAGACAGTCAAGCTGTCATCGAGTCTCTCTTCGGTCTCTGGGTCGACGACGTGTCTGCGCTGGAACATCCATGGTGTCGGTGCGGCTCCAGACTTATTTTTGCGCGTCATTCGTTGCCAGACGTCAAGGGCGTCGGGTCCAGAAATCCGAATGACAGCTATACCTGCCTTCCCAGGTGGAGTGGAGAGTGCGTATATAGTTCTACGCTGCGCATCAGAGAGTGTAGCCTCAGACTTGGCGCAGAGTGTTGTATGAGTACAACTGGCATACCCAGTCGCATCAAGCCGTGATGATGACCTGTTGAGGCGATGTAATCTGCAATTCCAGCGGAAACTTCTATGTAGAACGGCCGATGCAAGGTTTGGGATCAGTAGGGTGGAGTTATTTTCCCGAAATTGAACCTGTCTCCGTTGTATCCGTGGATCCTTCACAGCTTTCTGAGTGATACTGGCTCGCCATTGTCGCAACATTCACTGCCCTCGAATTCCAGCTAGCCGTTAGTCGCGACCAGTACTATGGTATGATGACAGAAGGCGTACAAAGAGTTGTCGTAATTTCTCACGACTACATATTAATACAGCTTGCCCTTACCTCTCATCACCGAGCACAAGATCTAACCGAACCGACTTATCCCATCCTTGTCATACAATCACATAGGATTGCCCAGTTTAATTAGGAGCCATGGGTCAAACACGTTTGTTTATCAGATTTCCCATGACGCATTCATCTTCCACTCACCCCGCGATGAACAGCGTCACAGTTCATGGAGGACATGCAGAAGCGGTCCAACTGTACGTTCTGTGTTCCAAACCACTTCTGCTCTGCGATACTCATTTGACTGTGCTTCACAGTCACATCCGCTGAACTGGAAAGATTGAAGAAACGCTTTATGAAGCTAGACAGGTCTATATCACTTCTCCAATTGACTATCATCACCACCGATCTCATAATGCACATTGCATATACAGTGATGGCTCAGGCTCCATAGATCGAGAAGAATTTCTGCAAATACCACAAATAGCTACCAACCCATTAGCCTCGAGGATGATCGCAATCTTTGACGAAGAGTGCGTCCACGAATTTCCGTGGCCGACTCATAATTTAATTCTTACGCAGTGGAGGAGGGACCGTGGATTTCCAAGAATTCGTGGGTGGATTGAGCGCATTTAGCAGTCGAGGAGGGCGAGAAGAGAAGCTACGATGTGCGTCTCCCATTTTGGTTCATCAACCTGACCTCACGTCGTGATATCAAGTCGCTTTCAAAGTTTATGATGTGGATCGAGATGGTTTCATCTCCAATGGAGAGCTGTTTCTGGTATTGAAAATGATGGTTGGGAACAATCTTAAGGTCTGTCCGCGCTTACCCAACGATTTTGGAACTCGTTGTAATCATTCTTTGAAACAGGACCAACAACTGCAGCAGATAGTTGACAAGACGATCATGGAAGGCGATTTAGATCGTGACGGAAAACTTAGCTTCGAAGAGTTTGCCCAGATGGTGTCAAACACGGTTGGGGACATTTCTCTCGCTTCACTGCTGATGCTCAGTCTTTTTACCCTTAGGACATTGTCAAGCAGATGACGCTTGAAGACCTTTTCTGACAGCTTCAGCGCCGACGGACATTCACGCCTCCTCATACCCCCGCTGTGTCCGTCACGGTCGTCTGTTGCATAATTATCCATTTCCCATATAGTGGCAACTTACATGTAGTATCGCCTTTGTTGTAGAGTATAGTTTCGGTCTCAGATCACCCTAACACAAATCACGGTACGTGAAAGCCGCTGGGATCCCAGGAAAGAGCACTACTGTATGTCACTCATCAACAGAACTCGAATGACCACCTGAATAAACCACCTGAATAAAATTACAAGCGTGAATGCAAAACCCGTAAATCAGGTCTTTACTATTCAGTTTCAGGGTTTTGTCTACGCTCTGGGATTTTTTGATTAGCCGATCAGGCGAGCTGCTGGTAACACCAAGCACTCACTGGACAAACCAGATCTGATCAGGAGGGACGCAATTGCCTCCATGAACATTCTGTGTCGAATGGTAGTTCAATATTTGCGGCACATTCAACGACGTTAGTCTACATGTTTGAGTCAGACACTAAAATCGAGCACGACTCACGAGGGAAGTCTTACCCAGTTGGTTCTGCAGTACGCCTCGGCGTAGCTGGCCTGGTTCATGAAGAACGTCTGGTAAATTGATGGCATATAAATAGCAGATCCACTCTACGAAGTTCAAAGTATCAGTGTAGATCCTCAAGAGACCACGTTTCTTTAACGTACTGATACTAAAAAGAGCTCTTGAACATCAGATGCCATTAGTAGAGAATCGAAAGAGAGATAAACCAACATTATTCACCGATATTCTGACTATCATAAACGAGATCATTTGAGATGACTTGATATCATAACGGGTTGGACCACCACCGGAGGGAGTAAAGTAGTCGGCAGTACCTTAAATGGGATGGAACAAGCTTGAAAAAGTCCAGAAGACAATAGCATTGTGTACACACAGGTATCGGGGCAGACATTTGTCTGATGCGTTCCAAGATCGCGCGCTTCATCTGCGACGGCACCAAACGTGGCAGCAGTAAAGAACGAAGGAAGAGCTGCATATCACAGAGCTCGAAACAAAGAAGTTCGAAGAAGCTGGCAACGTTAACGTGACCGAGGGTTTCGTAAGTATTTGTTGTCCAGTGTCAGTCATTTTCAAATTCTCAGTGCGAGGCTCGGAAACATT
Organism: Suillus discolor; assembly: GCF_016758755.1. NCBI lineage: Eukaryota > Fungi > Basidiomycota > Agaricomycetes > Boletales > Suillaceae > Suillus > Suillus discolor. The sequence continues at coordinate 750,733 of NW_024541256.1, forward strand.
CCAGCCTCGCTACTTTCTACGCCGATGTCTGAACGAAAAACGTTGCAGCACCTGGTAAATTCCTCTCGGATCTTGGCTACCAAGTCCCACCTAAAACCATTGTGTCTGCCGTTGATCGCGGCGGCCAGCGCTGGCTCATGTGACTAGTTCAGGGCTTCATCTAAAAATTTTAATGAAGGAACTCACTAGCTATTACCCCCTCATAGAAACTGAGAGACGCCTTGCCTACTAGTACACCGCAACGAGTTAGTTCGGCTGAAAACTGTGCATTAAATTAGTGTCAATGAGCAGATAATGATCCGGAGCAAATTATATCGGGCTGGACCAGAAATAGAACCTAAAAACGCCTTAGATCCCTGGTGGCACCGCAATGCAGGCAGTTGGCCCAACATAGTAAGGTCTGAGGAGGTTGCCAGTCGTGACAACATCTGGATGTTTGAACTCGGCGAAGCTGACAATGTTTTCACGATCCAGATGAAGACAAAGAATAAACTCACAACACACAGCGCCCGTGTTAAGCCACAATTTTACACCAACAAAGATCCGCGTAAACAGAGATATCATACAAGTTGAATTTATGCTGAGTTATACAAATACAGCACACCATCTTTTACTCTTCGTCTGGCATTCTCGATGAATCCGCACTGGTTCGGAGGTTTACAAGCTCAATCACCAATGAGGAGTGCACAGGCTCAGACCCGGGCCTTGCAAAGCGGCCTCTCATGTTGAGTAGAAGACGGTTGCAGAGTAAGGATGGCAAAACAATAGACCAACTGTCAATTTGTTTTAGAAATGTAACACAGAGGAAGACAGAGACCCACGGCATGAAGAGGTCGATATAGGAGGGATACCGAGCCCAGACAATAGTTGATCCCATTAGTTCTATGAAGATTCTGTAGATGCTAAATAGTAAGTAAACCGTAACAACCATGTAGAGGCTGAGAGACATACACGAGAAAGTATAATAAACTTGAGTAGTCGTTAGCATATCTCGTCAAAGATAACAACTACCAACCTATCACGGGCCAGAAACATTGCAAGTTCACTGCGCTGCTGTCGGTCCAGAAAAACTTTCTTGAGGACAAGTATACAAATGATAGGTTCAAGGATCAGCGCTGGCGTCCAAAATATTGCAGAGAGTGGAGCAAGACCATCAAAAAGACAGCCCGCTGGAGTAGAAACTACTGGAAATCCTGTAAGTGGTTCATTCAGTCGATTCTACAATGAAAATCGCTAGACTCACTTTCCACACGAGTGATCGTCAAGCCAATGAGGAGCGCCATTGCTGCGAGCTCGATTATACTCAGGACAATCATCCAAGAGAGTACCCTGCGACTTCTATTATAAATTGCCCATACCTTGAAGGATGTTAGTTGTCGACTTTTCGTAGGAAACCGCCGTACTCCCTCTAAGCTGCAGTATTGCTGATACAAAGGTTCAATGGTGATGGTTGTACATGGGGTGTATACTTACTTTGAACGGAAATAGTCATAAGGAGTGCACTGTCGAATCATGAGTAAGACATCAAGAGAAAGTGACCCGCGACTTACATGGTATTGTTGCATATCAGGTAGGTGACGCAACTAGGCCAGAGGAGGAAGTCAACCTTATGGGTGTCTTAGTAACACGAACATACGTCTTGGTGAATGGTTAGCGTAAGACGGTGGAAGGGTGTGCGAAAAGAATCACTTTGGATGATATCGCATTATAAGGGTTTTGTTGTACTTTGAATACTAGTCAACAGAATTAGCAGTGATCAACAGTTCCCACTCACTCATGTCGAATGTGAGCCATACCGCCGGAAGCCAGCGGTTCTCGAGAGCGCATTAGTATAATACACATTCTTCTTTATCATACAAACTCACAAAATGATAGAGACATGTCACCCAACTTTTCTTCTTCAACCATATCAGATCAATCTGCCAAACCGAAACTCAATAGCTGCAGTCGCTGGAACCAGATTGACAGTTTACCTCGTCCTCGATAGTGATGACTACCAGAAATGAGAGTCAGCGAGTAAAATACATCGAAAAAACTCCTTACTGTGTTCATAAATGAGAAGTCCCAGCGCTGCAGCTCGTGATTGCTTCCCAATGTTCACTGATTGACATATGTTCATCAGTAAACAGCTCAAGGAACGAGTCGCAATAACCAACAAGCTCGCCTAGCAGACAGAGAAATCAAGGTCGTGTCCAACATGAATCAAACAGCTGGAAATATCGGTAGGATGGCATATGAAGCAGAGCCGGCTTTAAGACTCGGTACGCGAAAAACAAAGGCTGAGCTCAGCCGCGAGGCAAACATATGTGGTCACTGCTTGATCGCAGCCCCAATCCGGTTGGATGCCATGTAGTATGGATAAAACGGAGCCGATTACGTAGCGGGTTCTGGAGTTCTCGCTCCAAAAAGTTCAAAATTGCCGGCAGGAAAATCATGAAGCTTGACTAATACTGTTCGTGCCGAGTCCTCGAGGCAGGTCACCGGCAACTCGGGACAATGCTTTCAACCAAGCTTAACATACCGAGCATAACTGCATTGTGAGCGGAGAAATGTACGCCGAGAACCTTGATGACATTTGCTGTGCAAGTTTTAGAAGTGTACCGATCGAAAAATTGATTGACTGTTGGCACATGCTTCCAGGACCCTGACCAGGCACACGGCATAATGTAAGCAAATGCTGCCATCTCAGTGTGAAAAATAGTCGCATAAATTTTTTCAGAGGGCAGATACGACTCGGAGCAGTGAGCGCATACACATGTGCCGTTGATAATCGTTATTGCCGTTTCCATAATCGGATAAGGGTTGATTGGCACTGCTTCAATGACACCCAAGTTCCCGACTGCCACTAGTTCATGTTCACGATTGCCGCTTTGCTTTTTTACCCTCCTAGTAAGGTAGTTCACAATGAGCAAACGTGGAGAGGTCATTGATAGAAACATTCTTACTGGCTCACTCTCGCTGATATCCATCTCGTCATCACGTTCTCTTTTCAAGATAGCGGAGTCCATATTTATCGCACCTTCATCGAACCCCGAAGACTGTCTGGGAATAGGGCAACGCCATGTACTTATCTTTGAATCCTCGCCTCCCGTGACGAGAATTTCATGCTATGTTACAAGTGAGCATCAGATATCACCGCACCAAGAAAACGTACGTTTTCATCCCAGAAGACTGAACGGACCACTCCAGTGTGACCCTTGGCCCATACCGAATTTATTGCCCATGGCACAGATGAGTCTGTCACATCTGAACTCGAGAGAAGGGCCACATCACCCCTGTGCAGAAGTGTTAAATTGCGAATTACGGTCACGATATGTCACACACTCGTTCGAGCCAACAAATACAGCGAGGTTACTGTCAGATCGTTTTGTATTGTGACATGTTATCAAATAGTCGGTAACCCAAGATCGCCCATGGCTATGAACGGAGGGGTGGCGAATGTCACAGTTCTGCAACATGTCAAGCTTTTGCGCGGCATCATGAGGAATAAATAGATTGACGGGTGATTGGAATGTACCTCATCTGACCAGCAGCTGAATGTTTCCATATCACTTGCAGCCCAGACACGATTGGTGGACGAGTTGCGGGTCCATCCTGCTTGAGAGATGCTACAACCCCAACTCCCAACGTTCAGAACTGCTTCATCCTCATCATCTTCCGCGGAATTTGATGTGCTAACCAAGCCATCAGTGGAAGCTGATAGCAAGATCTGTGCAGATGTTGGAGACGGGCAATTTTTCAGAAAGCGCACTGCAGTGATGTCGTCCGAATGTGTTGAGCCGTGAACACGGAGTGGTACAGATGATTTCCGAGGATCCCTTTGATCTCGCATTGAAGTTCACAGTCTTATAAAGAATGGTAGGACCTACCAGTAGAGTATAAATGCGTCCTCCTTCTGTAGGGCCGTTCCCGCAGCAACAGTCAAGCCATCATGAGAAGCATCACAAGACAAAACGGTACTAGATCTCCCAGATGTTGTCACTAGTTACAAATAATACTCTTGAGTTGTCGAACACGAAGGTCCAGTGGTAAAGTATGAAAAACATACTTTGTATGGTCGGAGCGCCAGAACGTTCATCCCAAGCAATCACACACCCATCCTTACCAGCAGATAGAAGTGTATGCCGGTCAGACCCCCCGATGCTTCTGACGGTTCGCAAGGCTGTGGTAGCGTTTTGATGGCCTTTAAGTGTCTGGACGCATTTCAAGAATGACTTGTCAAAAAGATGAATTGCATTTGACGGAGCAGAAGCAGAAGAAACATAGTAATTTCCCAACGATGTTAGTGCAAGAACATAGCTTCCACCAGGGTGAGTGGTGGACTTTATTTCGGAAGAGATTGTCTCGAATGAAGGAGACTCGAATAACGACATGACTGCACTTTTGCAATGGACCTTCCAGAATCCAGATCCAGACCACGTGTAAATCAAGATCACGTCAGCAGATTATCTAGCCTCACTACGTACGAACTTTCCCTCGTCATCGTCATACCTTTATTTCTTTACCACCACTTGCAATTGCAAGCGTCTAGATCCTGTTCCACCGCAGCTGTTTTTCTTTTCGACCAAAACACCCACGCTCTTTTCAATCTACAGTCCTTTCCTCGTTTCCCTCTAAAGATTCTCAAACCTTGAGAATCTATTAGCCTAGACCAAGAACAAGCATTTCACTTCATTGCTTTCTAGTCTACTCCCACCTTCAATATGACTCGTCGGGGTGAGTATTTGAACGCCTGAATCTCGCGTGCGAAGACTCAATGCATCATACAGCTCCTCGTATCCACCGTCTCCCACAGCGTCTTGACTACAACCTGATTCCTGCGCCTCTGGGTACGTGTGAATTCATAACTCGAGTCGTAACACTAATGAGATTCTTGCAGATCTATCTCTTCCGCTGGCTACGGAAAAGTCTTCTTTGCCAGCCATCATCGTTACCCCATCATCTCCAGCAGCCGACGCACCCGAGTACTACATAGCGTTCTTAAAACCGCCTCCTAAGCCTACGTTTCGTGAACGCATATCCGAGTATTCCCCTTTCCAGCCACATTTACCCCTGAAGGCTCGGAGCGCTATCATCGTCTCCCTCATTCTCTTCATTCTGGTTTGCCACCTTCTGGTGCACCTTGCTGTCCGCCGTCCACACTTCGATTTCATCGCATCCTCTGATAATATCTCGTCACTCAAAGCGAATTATCATCAAGCCCAAAATTCGTTCTTGGACTCATTTGCTTTATATCTCAAATTCTTTTGGAGTGGACCAGTGGCTGGAGATGCGCGAAATTTCATAATCGAAGATTTTTCACAGCCAGCCTATCGGTAAATGTGGCAGGTTCGCCATTTTTCAGTATATAGACCTTGATACAAAGTCTGTGCAATCTTCCCATGCATTTACTGACAGTGATATATCAAAGTCATCTTTGACCGAACTGACTTGTTTACAGTCTCATTACATTCCTTTCGTTTATATTTATCTGGTCGTGGAAGTCGAAATGTTTAGCTAAACTTTCCCCTGTATCGTGATAACTGCACAGGAAACTCTGTTTTGTATTCAGTACCTGGACCATTCTACACAGCGACGTCAGGTCTGTAATGTCCTGATTATGCGCTCTCTAGGTTCGACACCTGTCCAGTTGGGTTCCCATGTATCGGCAACCAATACATTACCTTCAAACAATTTATCGATACTTCCAAGATACTTCGATACTTTTCGCGGTTTCTCGCAGTAAGCCGCGTCTCCTTCAAGTTGAAGCCCTTCATGGTGATGCAACTATAACAGTCGTACATCTCTCCGGAACGCGGATAACGTTCACTCGGCCAATTTGCAAATACGCTTCGAATCAAAGTTCATGTGGAGTTTCTGTCGTAATTATTGTGCCTTACTCATGCTCGCTTCGTTTTTCGTGTGTTACAGCTGTCTTCAACAACGTCTTATTGAGTACGACGGTGTTGCTAACACCAAGCATAATCCATTCGTTCCTTCGGCTAGTTCACAACATTCATTTTTTCTCCTCACTCTCGCTATTCGGGCAGGACAGGATCGAACATGTCTCAGCTAGAAGCCATGGCTAGATCTATATCTGACTCGGAGTGTTGCTCATTATCGTCCTCGGGGACCATCTTGGGGAATATTGACCCCCTTCCTCCTCTGGATCAACCTGTCATGGCCATTGCACCCATTTTGTTTTCTGGTCATGTGGACCTGTTTAACTCCCCCTTTCCACCCATGATCCCATCAATTACGTCATGGTGATTTCGTTGCCTTTTCCGTTGGGAGTACCTGTAATTCCAACATCATTTTTGCTGTCTTTATTTGCGACCAGCAGCCGCACCATATCACGCGTCGTGGCCGTACGAAGAGGCGATTTTAATAAGAATAAAGATAAATCTCATCAGATGATGATACCGTACCGCATCTTCCGCAACCTGTGCCACTGACTTTAAACGTGGTGGGCAAGACAAGACAACAGTCAAGACCGAATACAGCGGAACACCACCTGGTCATACAGCAATCATAGCTGCGCCGGACATATATGCTCGGACAACAACCGTCACGTCATATTATACGTCAAGTCAGTACGACGCCGCCAGTCTTACAGTAGCAATTGCGAGGTATGCTCCAAAAGCCAGGATCAATATGCAATTGATGTTTGAGCTTCATTTAGCTGCACTATCACTTCGTCACTACGTCAGTTTCATCATCGTCATAGGACTACAACAACTCGTTTCGCAAACTTCGGCAGTGATGGTGACCATCACCTCCGAATGGACCTCCGGGTTACACACTTATCAACAATGGCACTGAGAAGCACTAGTCCTGAGAGTGTTCAACCATTACTCACTGGAACTGTCGCGTCTGTTCCGTCCACACAAGTCCAAGTAAGCATTTGCGCACATCTGGAAGGGTATTTGATTAGCGATCAGGATGCCGCTCTCAAGGGGACAGTTCGAAGCCCATGAGCGAGGTGCTGTTAGACTCTTTTGCACATGGGTCTTTCGCAGTTTCTTCACTGTTCGGTAAACCTGAACCGAACAACCACTTTGCAGTATTTAGCAAAAGCCTCAGCCTTACATTGCACACGGGCGATAACTCGGAGTCGAATGTTTTTATCCCCATTCAATGCTTGGATGTCGACACACTCGTCGTATTTTTCTCCGACCGGTCATTTTCACGAGAGATACCCCACCTAACACGTCGGCAGAAGACACAACAGAAAAGTCATCACTGGTCTTTCACACTGATAGTGAACGTTTGAGAGCTCTGTTGGACGATGTATGTAGTACTTCGATAGGGACAGTTGAAAATTGTTGATAACATCTCAACGCTATGGTCCATTCGGTTGTAAATACGTTTGTTCAACTTGGTTGTGCGTAGACCTACTAGTCATAATCTTCAAGCTTCAGCACCGGACATTGGCGTGGGAATGCGTGCAGTACTTATAGAAAGGACGCCACTTTTGGGTTACTCTGTTATATACATACCTCAAAAAGCTAGTGCTGGTTCTTGCTTGGTTGTCCTTGGTCGTCATTCCAGCTTGTGACCTGCTAGTCATGGATGCGTTATTTGTCCCTCTCGCATCTGCCATCGGTGCATCCGTGGACCAGATCAAGGTTGGGAGCAATCTTGCGACACACATATACCATGGCTAAAAAAATTGTCAGCTCATCTCATGTCTACTAATAGCATGCCCCCTAGGAAGTCTCTTCATCCGTATACCAGCATCTCAGCCCAATCTCAAGCATCTCTTCAATCTACTCGTCTCGGTTTTCTTTTTCATACCAGTTTTAAACCTGTCATGGGGCTTCGTCCAGCTATTAGGGAGTGTTCTTGGAACGTATTACATTGCGGCTAATGTAAAAGGCTCCAACATGCCGTGGATAGTTTTCGCGTATGTTTACCCTCTTAACTCTGGAAATATCTGCTCACCAAACTTTCTGCAGTTTCGTCATGGGTCATCTCACAGTCAAGTAAGGGATATACAAGTAAGACGCGTTTGCACGGGAGGCTGATATATACCCATTTCAAGCCACGTCATACGAGCATTTTACAACCTAAGCTATGAAACCTTTGAGGTTACAGGGCCTCAAATGGTGCTGACTATGAAACTCACGACCTTTGCATGGAATGTCTGGGATGGTAGAACGGCCCCTGAAGTAAGCCCCTACTGCACGCTAAAAATTCTCCTAAAACTTAGTTGCACAAATCTAGAATCTGGACAAATGGCAATTACAAAAGCGTGTCACAAAATATCCCACACTACTCGAGTTTCTTGGTTATTCGTGAGTTTTATTTGATGCGTTTTGTCTCCGGTTGACGGATTTTTGCATAGCTTTTATTTCCCGGGTGTTCTAGTCGGGCCATATCTTGACTACGCGTCATACATCTCCTTGATCGATGAATCACTCTTCGAAGGCAAGCGCAGTCCTAGTTCAACAAGGTCCATTCCGGACGGCAGAAAGCGAGTCGCATATCGCAAGATGTTAACTGGTTTGGTCTTCTTGGGAATCTTTGTGGTTTTGAGTCCCTCATTCTACTACGCCATCGTGATCACCCCGTGGTTTATGACCCAAGGATTTCTCTACAGGTCCGTCTCAATACGTTCGATCGAATACTTTTCTGACGTTTTTGGATGCAGGATGGTATATTTCCAGCTTTCTGGTTTCATCGAGCGGTCTAAGTACTATGCGATCTGGACGCTCACAGAGGTGCGGTTCGTGTCCTATCGTAGACGCGATGCTAACACAGGCGACTAGGGTGCGAGTATTCTGACAGGATTAGGGTTTACTGGGTATGGCCCTTCAGGCGAATCCACATGGGAAGGTGCCGCCAACGTCAAAGTCCTCGAGATTGAGCTCCCTTCGAACTTCAAAGTTCTGCTTGATTCATGGAATATCAACACGAACATCTGGCTCAGGGAATGTATATACAAACGTGTAACCCCCAAAGGGAAGAAGCCTGGCTTTCGCAGCAGCATGTTGACTTTTGCGACGAGCGCCTTCTGGGTAGGTGCTTAGTTATGCTATGCATAAGCTGTGCTAATTTTGTTATAGCATGGCATTGCGACAGGCTACTACCTGACTTTCTTCTTCGGTGGATTCATCACTACTGCAGGCCGTCTCTGCCGTGCCAACCTACGTCCATTCGTCCTCCCCCCTCCAGGAGCACCCACAACAGTCACGAAACGCAGTTACGATTTGACCGGAACTTTCGTCAGCATCCTCATTCTGAACTACGTGGCAGCGCCGTTTATGCTGCTAAACTTTACTGATTCTATCGAGGCTTGGCGTCGGCTCCATTGGTACGGCTTTTGGATGATTGGCTCGACACTCGCTTTCTTCTGGCTTGGTGGCTCCACGTTCTTGAAGGCTCTACAGAAGAAGGAAGGAAAAATCGCTGAGAAGGCCGTGACGCCGGAATCTCATGTCATGCCACCATCTCTGGATGATATGGCAGAGGAGCTGAAGGAATTACAGCACAGGATGAAAGAGTAGGCCGAGCTTGCATACTTATCTAGACGGGCTCCAACAATTGATACCTATGTTCAATCAAGACTTTGCATACCGTCTCGAACTTCTAGATCATATTTCAGCCCTAAATATAGCATTTCTCAAGTAGGGCATTCCCAGTAGAGACGCGCGCTCGAACATAAGCAATGCATAGGTGGGGGGGGGGGGCATACAGGGCTCAAAAGATGGAGAAATGATGGTTTGTAGTATACCCATAATGCATATGTGACCACACAGAGATTGCAACGCCTTCCATGCTGCCACCAATGAATATTTTGTGAGCTTCTTATACTTTGAAGCCACGAGACTTTCGGCGACCACGGGCCCGCTCGAACTGAGGAAAATGTGAGATATAAACACCTTGAAGTAATTATTGACACGTACTTTGCGACCCTTGGAGATGGTGTAAGGCTTCTTGTTCTTGTGGGGACCCATGCCAAAGTGCTTGACAGCCTCGCGAGTGTTCCTCTTTCCCCGGAGCAACACAGTGTTGGACCCTGTTGGTGCGCGAAGTGCGAGCTGATCCAGCGTCAATGCCTCACCACCAGCATTGAGAATGCGCTCCTTTGCTGCGCGCGTGAAGCGTAGAGCAGCAACTGAAAGTTTGGGTATTTCGACGAGACGAACGTCATCGGTCACAGTGCCAACGACCACGATAACTTTTGAGTCACGATCAGGAGTGGCAGTGGTTTCTTTAACAATTCTTGACAAAGAGAGGGGAGGACGGTTGATTTTGGAGAGGAAGAGGCGGTGGAGGATAGCCTAAGTAAAAATCATGCTTCAGTCAAACGCCTGAACCACACGTAAATTTATTCAACCTTGTTGAAATCCGAGTCTGTACGGCGGGCCAAAAATCTGTAGAGCTGAACAACATTTAGATTGAGCTTTTGCACATACTAAACATACATACTTTGACGAGCAAAAGGAGGTAAGGATCCTCGCTTTTGGGGGCCGTCCGCTGGGCCTTCTTGACGTGGTGTTTCTTGAGGTCGATACCCTAGTAAGATGCACATCTCAGTATAATCTCCAGGCGCTATTTGGGACCACGAGCTCACCATCTTGATCTTGCCGATTTGTACTGTTCGGGGACGGTGTACAGACAACAACGGAGGCTTGAGGAACTGTGCAGGACAAGCAGATAAGGTTTGATTTTCGGCATTTCGCGGAAGATGAAATTGAATATTTGCATCTGAGACAAACAACAAACAAACAACGCCAAATTTTTCTTCAACTTCAACTGCCATGGTGTGTCGCATTTTCGGCGCCCAAGCCAACTTTTTCTAACTTTTTTGTTTTCCTGTAGGATCAATACGGAGAACCAACTGCTCCTTCAGTGGACCCTTACTCAGATGCCTACAATGCACCTGCACCCACTGCTACATCAGAATCCAGAGACCGGGACGCCGCCCCGCCACGCGGTCGTTCTCGTTCAAGAAGTCCTGGAGCCCGCAGCACCGGTTACCGTAGTCCTACTCAAAAGCGCAGGTCTCCGCCTCCTAAAAAGCCAACACATGCTCCAATTGTACGTTCCACATGTACTCCTCATGTTTTGCAAAGCGCTAATGGGGCAAAGAAGGCGCCCAACCCCTCCCAAGTTTTGGGGGTCTTTGGATTAAGCATTAGGACACAAGAGCGAGATTTGGACGAAGAGTTCTCTCGCTTTGGAAGAGTAGAAAAAGTTACGATTGTGTACGATCAGAGGGTGCGGTGGTTTGCTGTGCATTTCGTTACCCTAACCCACTAAAACGTGCTTTTCAGTCCGACCGCTCCCGTGGTTTCGGCTTTATCAGAATGTCCAGCACTGAAGAAGCTACTCGCTGCATTCAGGAACTCAACGGAGTCGTACGTTTTTCTCCTCATGTGTATACCTTCCTTGCCAATATCTTTCATAGGAACTGAATGGACGTCGTATTCGGGTCGACTATTCTGTCACTGACAGACCGCACGCACCAACCCCCGGCGAATATATGGGACATCGTCGTTCGACTAGGGACACTTACTCAGGCTCAGGGCGCGATTCGTACCACCGCGACTCCTACCGTGACTCATATCGTGACCGCGATCACCGCCGTTCCGATCGCGACAAGGACAGGGACCCTTACGGTCGCGACAGCCGTGATTGGCGCGATCGTCGCAGCCCTCGTCGTTACTCACCTGATTACAGAAGGCGAGGGAGCTACTCCAGGAGTCCTCCTAGGGGTAGTAGCCCTCGCAAGGATTTTGATGGGCCTTCAGGCACTGGTGCGACAAGCTCTTCTAACCAGGCTGAGAACGGTAGTCGTTGGTGATGGTTCATCTGTCAGCGGAAACCATCTTGAAGGTGTGCAAGTTGTGCTCTCTTGTTTCAGTTATCGATGGGCGAAAGCATGGACAAGAGGTCTCGTTCGTACAGGCACAAGTGATTGAAGAGGTTCATGGCGGTCATCCTCCAGCAAGCCTCAAGTTGGCAATGTTCTCGTTACTTCCCTATCTTGAAGAAAGCAAGACATGGTTTCCGCGTTCGCTATTTCAGACAGAAAACCAAGTTCAAAGTTCATTTCATCCTCGACTGTTTGCCTGTATCCGTTCCGCTTTTCATATCGCTCTACTACTTTGTTCTACACTATCAACTTTCGATTCCATGAAGAGTGGCAAGTCCCCGATTGCGATTGCAAGAAAGGTCAGGCACAACAATACTGCAAGTAGCGACTCAGCATATGCAGCCAAGGGAGTGTTGACAGGCTTGTGGAAGGTTTCACAAACCAGGCTGAGCGAAACTTACGTCCACTCATCTTGAATGGTTCGTTCTGACATTAATGCTCAATCAGGGGGCTAGGCATGTATGGCGTTGTCAATCAAGAAGCAATTACCAAGTGCATTTTGCGCAGGGGTTTGATAAAACTCTGCGCTTCGTTGTCGGGAATCTCACGAACTCGTCGTAGCGAAAATTTTGGTCACTACGTCGGATTCGAGTTATTATCGATCATCAGAATGCACCACTTCCGCTGGTTAATCACCTATGCATATGGCGTTGATGCGAACAGTCAAGAACTGGAATAGCATCGTAGAGTAAGACTGCACATATTTCGCCATTACGGGCCGCGGCAGCTGACCTTGAACTCCGATTCAAAGTTTCCTCATGGTGTACGTATGACACTTCCTCGCTATATCTAAAATGTTATCAGCACGCAACGTTTGATCCAGCAGAAGCAATTTGTATCTACCCATGTGCGTGCTCCACCTGAGCTCCTCAAGCTCACTAGCACTATCCGTGTGCGCTCGGCGGTCTCTTGTTTGTGTGCGTTATTTGCTTGTCTCCCCGTCTCTATTGCTCTTGCAATCGTGCTCTACTTTTGTCTTCTGAGCTCCACAGCATTGCAATTCATTTCTCTTCTAACTACGCGGATTCTTGGGGGTTCATCATTACCTGCCTAGCGCCTTCAAGCTGAACCGTCAATCACAAACAGTTTTCCCTGCGACCTGGTTATGCGACAACATTGATATTCAACGGATGTCAAGGGCTGACGCTTCAGAAAGCCATGCTTGACCTGCGCGTTTGCACACGGACAATATTAATACACCACATCTTTCAAGAGTATGACGTCACTAAAACATTCGAACACTATTCCCAAGAGAAGAGGAAAAGACAACAGCAGACGTAACATCCGAAGGTGAGCGGAGCGAAGCCTTGTATATAAAAGGTACTAACTAGTACAAAGCAGCGTCCGTCAGAAAATGTATGAAAGTGATATATCCCAAGTCATTGGACCTGATGGGCAGCAGTAACAGTCCGACCCGTAGGGACAAGAAAACGACCTTCAGGTCCATAGACAACATCGGCATGTGCGAAACGGCACGACTCTGAGGATCTGATATGCGCACGAAGGACGTCGAGGCGGCACTTCACGACCCCACACACGGAGCAGCACGCCTTGACACCGAGGTGAGTAAGGATGTGTCTTGACATGGCTCCCCTCTTGAGCGTCTTGGAGCAACTAGCCCACGGACAACTTGTGCTAGCGTTGTCCGGGCCAGGGATGCTGTGTTCTCGTAGATGGGCGGACACTGCGGTGGTTGTTCCCTCCACAAACATCCCGCAGGGGACTGCCCCTAGTTTACACTCGTATACGACGAGTGGATGACCGCATCGTTCTACTCGATGAAAGGTCTGTGGATCCACGTTCAAGACGTTGAGAGCCATAAAGATGTCGAAAGGATGAAAGGATATGCTATATGTGCAATGGATCAGCGCTGTTCTTTTGGAGACGAATATCAGACGCACCAAAGGGGTGAAGAGTGCTACCAAATAAATTGCGGGTATAGTACCAGAGGAATCACAGTATTGATCAGGCTCGCCTCTTAATCCAAGGGCATTTTAAAGGCTACCGTATTACTCCCTGCCATGGCCAACAAACACGCGAAGTATTGGCAGTTCAATAATAGAATCACATTCTTTGTCTTCACCCAGCCTGAGCCAGTACTAGTCGTGTGTGTCCGATTTGAAATTTGAAACTCTGCTACCACACCCAACGGTATCCGATGTGAGTTCGGCATTGTCAGTTATCTTATCTCGGAGCCTCGATTTTCTATGGAAGCCCGGACACCTCAATTACTAGGCTAGAATTACCACCTATAGTAATCGGACCTAGGGAGATGATATCTATGTCGTAAGAATGTGTTCAAGTAGGTTTTGTGAAAGCTGCCATGGGGTGCCAATTACGTATGGAGTGCACAAATGACCCGGCAAACGCCAATATTATTAGGAATGGGAGACGGGACACAGGACACGCTGAGGCCAGGAAGCTAAAAAAAAAGAGCGCGAAGCGCTCTTTTTTGCTTCCTGTGCCGAAGGCAGAACGGGTGTGTGCTAGTTACGTATGGAGTGCACAAATGACCCGCCAAACGCCATTAAATTCACGTGGACCGATAAGTCATGTCAAGCCTTTGTCGTCCACACGTTAACGAACGCTGTGCATGTTGGACAAGTGTTCTAACTTGAATTCTGGAACATGCAAGATGAATTCGATAGTTAACCTCATCTGGGCTCTTTTCGAAATTTCAAGAAATACTGCTCACATGTTAGTTAAATAAACATGTCTGTCGTTGAACGAGTCTCGTAACGAAGGTGGAACAGAGCTCCAGCTGCCAGAACGGTACGCACTGCTTGTCGTGCTACTGCATCAAAGTTTGGAATAACTGCGGATGCTAGATGAGTCTCAATATTCAATGATGGTTGCGAGATAGGCTGTCCGTGCCAAGCTTAATCCATGATTGCGATTACAAGAGAGTAAGTAATTAGTGACAGATAAACCGTATGCACAGGATCCAGCTGTTGGCAGGCTTGTGGAAGTTTACAAACTAGTACTATGCTGTAGTGTCACAAACTTATGTATCATTCAAACTCTATCACATGCCACAAATACTATAGCAAGGTTGAAACGTTGAAGTACTTGTAGCTCGGGCGTATCACTACTACGGCGATCAGAACGATCATTGGCCGAGTATGCCGAAACGTTGAAGTGTAGCTCGGGCGTATACTACTACGGCAATCAATTAATCATCGGCCGAATGTGCCTTGTTAGCAAATATTCTCAAGCTTCAGGTGGGAAACACGAGTCCCTGGACGTATCAATTACATCAGTGGTGAAGCTTAGCTTAAGACCTCAACCACCGCTCAGTACTCAGTAAGCATATTTCCTCAGTCGAAGCTTACCGCCCTCGCGCAGACCTACCCTCTGCGCTGTCTAAGATGACACGTTCGCGTCACTCCCTCAATCACCCATCGTCGAGCCACCTAACCAGTACTCGATATCCCCGATTTCAACTCCCATCGTGCTCCAGCTCTGACGCCACCAATGAAAATCGCCGCTGCTCCGAATTCTGCTTCCAAGCTCCCTGCAGCATACACCAATTTGGCTTCCTCATCTTCGTGTCCCACCCTTTCCCACAAAACTTGGGTGTGTCGTGTAGTCTCCTTCACAGTATTTTGTTATTTACATATTACGAAATTTTCATCATGAACCAACTTAATTTTTGGTGTCTGCTTGACTGAGTGAGCACTGAGATGTTCGAAGATGCAATATATAAATTATGACTACCAATATTCGACAGGAACATGTATATGGACAGTATGCACGAGGTGGGACTACAAGAAAAAATTCAGGATGCAACGAAAATCGCTGAAGAAGAAAATATGAGGGCGCCTGCCGCGAGGTAGCGGTAAGAGTCAACTGGTGGAGAAAGAGAAAATGTCGACGACGAACGCGAAGGAGATCCGACGCTAGATCTCGACGCGGACGTGATGCGCTGTTCCGAAAAATTTGACCAGCGGCGACGGCATATTCATGGCGAGGCAGGTGCGGAATTGGTTTTAAGGGTCATAGGGAGGACACAAAGAGGTGGCGCCATTCATGAGCACTATAGGAGGATGTTGTAAGTTCATAGAAACAGCTCGGCACCTTCCTCTAGTTTGCGGGGTCCAACCTTCACTGAGCCGTTCTATTTTCGACTCAAGATCTCATTTTTGATTGACCTGATGTGTCCAGGCAATCGAGATTCGAGAAGCCGATCACCCCAGCTATTCTCCACACAAGCCTGAGGTGTACTCTCGAACGAGATGACTTTTCTCCATCACCGCTGCCAAAAGTACTTGTTCTGTGACTTCCCGCAGCGTCAGATACGGTAACGCATTGCTGTGAAACGTAAGCAACTTCCAACTCCGCACGTCACTCTGGGACTCAGTGAAAGTCAGCCATTACATAACTCTCTTTGGAACGTCGGAAAGATCAACAGGCCGCAAGTTGGCCGCAAGTGCAGGAAGCCACATCATCAACTGCTTGCGGTTCTACCCACGCCTATGAAGGACCGCATTGGACAAAAATGTTGACTCAGAAATTCGTAACTCAACTCAAGAATTTGCAACTCAACTCAGTCACGTGGTAACTCAACTCGAGAATTTGCAACTCAACTCGATCACGTGGTAACTCAACATAAATAATCTCATATTGTATTGACACTACCTTCGGAATGTGCATCAAGCCAGCAATGGAGGTCACGGAGAAAGGTATTATTATTTGGCAATGAGCTTTGAAGTACAATGGTATGGAGAGAATAATTTTTTTAATGTTAATGTAAGGCAGTGAGTTTGAGTCAGTGGTAAGCAGACCGTGCAGAAGTGAGTGATTGGCATATGTGAAGCGAGCAAATAATGATAATGCCTGTGGTGGTTGATAAGAGGAAATGATTGATGCAGTAAAGAAAATGAATTAAAAAATGCAACATTATACTGATAATGGAAGGCGTCCATTAAATGAGTCCTCACCAAGCTCTACCAATGCGGTGTGAAGGCATATGCCTAATGGCGATTCATCTACACAGGTGGAAGGGGCAGTAACTAGCCAGTTGATGATTGGAGCATTTGCAAAAATATCCAACCTATGCATACAGGCATGTGCAATCGGTGGAATGAGATCAGTCTCAGGCTAGATAGATGATCAACTATTGTACGAAATAACAATAAGAAAACAGGCTTACATTCAATGCTCCACCAAAGCAAGTGTCCTGTGGCACATTTTGCACGACAATTACCTGTGTATATATAGATGTGATGAGCACTGTCTGGACAAAGAGACGACAATGACAAACCTTGAAGCATGTCGAAGAATCTGAGGGCAAAAGAGGTATGCCACTTAATACTTTCACAAACTGGCGTGCACAGTGATTGGGGTGGATTGCTTCACTATCATCCAGGCCTTCAAACATCGAGTGGGCAGGATGACCAGTTCCCCGCAGATACTCAAGCACAGCGTTCTTGAAAAAATGAAGGTGTGGCGATATTTGAGAGCAAAAGGTACTATCTCCATCAACTTCAAAGCGTAGCATAGACTCGATAGCATCAGCAGAGGGCTGGTGATCATAAATCTGTGGGAGCATTTCGTTGAAGTTCACTTGCAGAATCTAAGAAATTGAAGCTGATTAACAAGAAGATCACAGTAAAGATATGACGTACTTGAGCCAGAGATGGAATGGACGACATTAGATACATATCAAATCCATCTCTGAAAGCCTCGTATTCTCGAGAGCCCAAAAACTGCTCATGGGAATAACCTAGAAGAGCAGCAAATATGAAATCTTTGCGCACAATGGGCCAGCGATCAGGTGGAGTACGTCGGATCTCTGAAAACTAGAATTAAAGCAAAGTCAGTCCAGATGACATCAAAAGAGAACAAAGCTTACGCTGGTGTCCAATCGAGACTGACAGATCCTGGTGATGTGTGACCTGTTCGCTGCATCTACTGGAAGATTAGATGCACTCCCATCTGCAGCGGGCAGAGAGGCAAGAACGTCAGCCAAAGCAGGAGATACAGAGCGCAGCCAAGAGCCATGGTCATTGATCGAGCCTTGATTGGTTAGGGAAGAAGCACCATTGATGATCAAGCTGAAGATAGCTGGTGTAATGGGGTGTGGCGCATTGCACACTTTGAGAAGGTGCAATGCACACAGACGACCTATGGTGAAGACTACAGCAAGCTTCTCAGCAGAGGGAAATCTAGATAGCTTGAGCGAGACAAAGTCATCATCAAGCATGATACTGGCATCTCCCGTGATAGCGGATAAATCCCCATGGACCTCAGTGGTGTCAGATGTCCATCTAAGACATTTATGAAGGGTGGTATCAATGACCTGCCGCATCACTCCATCACCAATGCTATCAGTGGCATCAGGACTGCCACTGGCCAGAAATGAGTAAGATAAGTATCAAAGAAGGCATGACTTACGCTCTGAACATCCAGGATGACATTGAAAATACTGACTTGATGTCACCAATAGTTAGATCATGTCTCGTCAGGTGTTCTCTACGGTAAGTAGCAAAAGTGCTACCTGGGACTGGATTGGTGAAGTTGAGGGGCTCGGAGTCCAGTCGATCAGTGAGTCGCACATGACAATGCTTGAGCACATTGATCAAGCCATCAGCGACATCATTCAGTGTGTCTGCCTCAAAGTGCAGGGTAGACGTGGAGTACTCGAGATCTGCAGAAACATGGATGGCGTGGGAGAGGTCACTCAGATCATGAATGTCCGCTGATGTCAAAGGAATGTGAGTGGATGGTGATGCAGCCTGTGAGTTGTCAGGAGTGGATGATGGGGACCGGGGTCGTCTTTGATACTGTACAGGGCGGGGTGAAGCAGAGCGGTCTCTATTCTGATACCGAGTAATTGGCCCAGCCAGTATATTGGAGCCTGAGGACATGCTACTAGTGGGTGCAGTTGAGGGTGTTTGCCTGTTGGGATGAGGAGATCCTGAGCGATCCCTATTGTGATAGTGAGGAACTGCACTAGAGGAGGACCCTGTGATAGATGAAGATGATGTGCGTGGGGTTGCTGTTGCTAATAATGAAGCTGGAGGGTTGGGTGCGTCGTTTGCTGGACAAGCAGCCTTGCATGGTGTAGTGAAGAAATGGCCAGGTAGAGATGGTGCATTGTCAAAGCCTTGTACTAGATGGCCCATGATGCAGTTGGCAAAGCAGAAATGTTGTTGGGGAGACCTGGGCTCGACTGGTCCAATGAGAGGTCCGCCTTTGGGGCCTGTTGAGGAAATTTAAGGCTTTAAAATTAGCTAGCGCACATGGAGGACGTACACAGATATAACAACCCAGTAGACCCATCATCTGGAGCACGCACTCGCTCGCACTTTTTCTGGAAGGTGGAGAATTGGAGCTGCTGGAATGTGAACGAATGGTCAACACGTAGATACCGCTGACCCTGATGGGCGTTGAAATAGCCAGGAGTGATGAATCGAAAGGGAAGATCGTGAAATTCTTTTCAGATATCTTGATTCAGTTCATCCAGTGCAAGGTCAAGAGGATCAGGGGAGTAAGACGGAAATGAAATGTTGGCGTCGAGAGTCATGTCTGCCACAGCCTTGGTTAACTCATCCAGGACATAGTGGTCAGTGTTTCGGTGTTGAAGAGTAAGTTTCTTTGTTAGGCCATGGCGAGAGAGAAAGTGAAGATCAGAGGCTAGGTCTTTGCCTGTGCGCATACGTGTGACAGTGTAAAAATCCTCATCTATGGGATCAGGAGCGTCTTCATTACAGACATTGGTGAGCTGTGCTTCAGGTCAGGATACAGTCTTCGCAAAACATATAATTCACTCACATCTTTAGGCAAAAGAACTAAGAGTACATTGAATGCTGCATTGCTCCCAGCAACCCTCTGATGTGCAGGCCTCATAATCCTGGTGCCCCGTGTTCGACTGCGGGCATTGTATGCGGGCATAGAAACTCCAGACATAGGCACACCAAAGGCCAAGTGACCTTGAGCAACCCACACAGGAGTATAAGCAGTTATCAAGGGTGCTGATGCAGGGGCTGGGTTGGTATATAAAGGAATTGAATGTTGAGGCAGACCATGAAAAAAATTATCGGAGCTCTGAACTGGTGGCTGTTGCTCCATAACAGCTGGAGGGCCAGGAGGAATACAATGCTGCGAAACTGTAGATGAGCGAAGAGAGCTGGCATTGGTGGACGATGTAATAGATGGCGGCGCTGAAGCTAGGAGGTTGTGAGGCTTCTCTGCCCATGTGCAAGCCAACCATCAGACCAGAAATAGTTAAATCAATTGCTGAAATTGGTGCGCTATGAACTAGTATAATTAGGTAGCATGATCGTGATAGGAATTAGGTAGGTAGGATGACTTCAAACCACAGATGTTGAAGCGAATACCCGTTCCATCACTCATAGCAACGCAAATGCAAGGTCGCATGGTCCCTTGGACACTTCGACGAAAAAGTCTCCGCTGAACGACTTGTTTGTCAGGAAGTTGTGGAAAGATGTGTGAGGAGGTCAGATGGGAGTACATGAATTGGTGGTGCTGCTGAGGAGGGATCCCATATGCTTAATAGTCGGATTCCCGGCTTTCTCGCTCGGCCTTGCCAGGAGGTGGTCCAAAACTCGTCGTTGGCCACCATGAGGTCTTCAAAAGTTTGCTGTATCGCCATTCTCGTGTTCTTTCCTACAAGCAACAATGCTCAGTCAGCATAAAAGATTCGAAAGCAGATGCTGGACATGACCTGTCATTAGTATCTCAAACACTGGATATAAGTCAAACACACGCATGGACATGCGAAAGATGCAGATCTGTATTGGAGTCGAACTTGTGTAACGACACTATTGGGCAATGAAGTCTTCGGCCTCTCTGTCAACGGCAGAATGTGCAGCGACTTCAAAATAGTCTGGTATATGCGCGAACCTGTCAAGATGTTTGTTCTCAGGCCCGAAAGTCCACCTATGTGAGCATCAGCGTCACTGTCTATACAAGCCTCGATCAAACTCACAGTTGCAACAGGACTTCCACCACTACTGGAGTGCCCTTGTCCAATCCCTTGGAGTACTCTGAGGGATGGATGAGGCTCCCGTCCACATCTCGCACGTTTGGCACCACCATAGGCACGTCCTCCAAGCCGTGCACATTGATCACTGTCTTAAAATGACCTTGCGGATCCAGCATGTCCTTAATGGTCCAGCATCAACCTCTGCTCCGATCAGCATATGCTCCCAAGACACGATGCAGCACTGGCCTTTACCAACTGCAGAGGCGCAGGCTGAAGCTGTCTCCTTCTTACCTGAGAACTGCTGCTTGAGAACATCTGTATCTGTATCAGAAACCATTGACTTCCACCAATGCTAAGATACCTACCTCCTGTAAAAGTCACGTCCATGTCTGACCCGCACATGTCAGAATCCGGCCACCCATGCAATGCCAGACTCACTTTATGTTTGGGAGGAGAGAAGCGGTTGTTGTAAATGATCTGCGGGGTGAAATTGAGCAGCATGCAATACTAGGGGAAAAGCAGATGAGAATGATAGCAGTGTCGAGGCAGGAATAAGTGCGACAGAGACAGGTGGAAATTTGTATGACAGAGAAATTGCAGGAAGGTACAACACCGTGGTGATGCGAGGACAGGGAAGGGAGTGAGGGGACACAAGGAGAGTCGGGCCAGAAACGAGATAAACAGCCTACAAGAAACGAACTCAGTACACATAGTTGAGGTAGTAGAAATAGATATGATAAAAGTTAGAAACCATCAGGCTTAAATGCTCGGAGTCGCCTCCTAGAGGCATGTCCTCGCAGCCTGACAGCCTCTGGTCCAAGTCGCCTCCTAGAGGCGTGTTGGACCAGGGAATGAAGCACAAATTGAAGAGAAAAAAGAGAGAGAAAAAAAACTTACTAAGTTAGTGCAACACTGGGTGGCACCATTACAGGATGTCAGGGATAGGCTATGAAGGCATCGGCGTCAGCATGCATTGTCTGGTGTTCGGTATACCAGTGCTAGTGCTGACGTACAAGGGATTTTCCAGCTCGACCTCCAAAAACAGGTGCTTCTTTGAACTTGGGCTCTCATAATGCGAAATGATGTTTTCGTGGTAACTACTGACGGGATGTGCGAGACGATACAAGAAGAGATAGACATTCGTTAGTTGGCTGTGCTTTCAGCGAGGAATCAGGCTAAAGTAAGAACCTGCCTGGTGAGACAACAAGAGGAGGTCAGAAAGAGGTCAAGCATCATGATAGCAACCTCAGAACGACTGGTGTCAATTGAAATCGAAGAGCAAGAGGGAGACAAGATGAGAGCCAGTGGAATACGTGAAGTTGAACAAAGAGCAAATGACGAAGTCAATATTAATGTGTAGTACAGACTTCTGCGGGATCACAGA
This sequence comes from Suillus discolor, assembly GCF_016758755.1. Classification (NCBI taxonomy): domain Eukaryota; kingdom Fungi; phylum Basidiomycota; class Agaricomycetes; order Boletales; family Suillaceae; genus Suillus; species Suillus discolor. Next base: position 772,930 of record NW_024541256.1, read on the forward strand.
GGACGCACACAGACCTCCAGCCATAGCAGGGCTCTCCCCCGCAGAAGTGAAATCAAATGAAAACTGAGTTTGTGAGGTGGTTGTAAAGTTAAGTTTCAAAGCCAAACCCACAGCTGCAGGAGGGCAATTATGGAATGACTCGCTTGTGGGCGTATATAGTCAATATCTCTGGTAGTTTGCCGACAAGGAACTCCCAGAGCGCGCTGTGGTCGGAACCAAAAGACGTCCCCTGTGGACTCCTGGTGTGGGCTATCTTGACCAGACGACCGGAGAACCTCAATGAGAGCTTGCTCCTTGACTGGTCCATGTGAGCACGTCAGGCATCGTGGCACTTCTCCCTTGTCCGTGCATGTCAGAAGATATGATATAATGCATTCTTTACAACTGTGTTATAACGTTAGCATTGGTAGATGAAACGGACAGTATTATGCGCACCATTGAGATAAGAAATAAATAGGTAGTGTACATTGCAGATAGAGGTGACGAGTTGTATGGTATCAATAAAAGACAGCTCGAAATACATCAGAGAGAACACCACACCGTTCTTGCGCAGACGAGGCCATCCGAACAACATAATCGTTGGCAAGACATTCTGGCATCAGGCTGTTGGTATGAGCAGGACAAAAAAACATGGACATACAAGCACCCACCTGAGGCAGGCGCAAGTAGAACCAGAGCTGCCTCCGCCTGAGGCAGAAGTGGTCAACTGTGGGTAGAGAGGAGTATCGGCCAGCGGAAAGATTGATGTGGTGCTTTCGAGCGAGGCTCAGGATGGGCATTGGGATTAGCTGGCCCACTGCCAGTTTGCATTCCCTGGATCCAATTAGGACCACCTTGTGAAGCATCAACACAGCTGAAAAACGTAAGAACAAAATAAATTGAGTTTTCCCAGGGCACCCTTTGGTGCTCAGGGACCTAGAGGCGCAAGTTAACAGCTGATGTTCACGGATCAGTGCCTAGGCGACTGAAAGTGTCCGACAAAGTGCGGAGCCGTGCAAATTGCATGTATCAGCCTCTGGAATGAGCGAGTGCCCAGTGGTACTAACTAAAGAAACCAAATGACGAAGCTTGAAATTTCGGTTCGATAATCATGTGACACATTTTCAAAGTCAACCAGCAAATACCGTAAATGCAATGCTTCGTCGAAGTCTTACCCAGATCGATCTACATATTGCGCTGCTCATATGAGAGCTACAATTTCCCCAGCTCCTCCTCCGCCCTCTCACAAAATATATCCCCTCTGCTCTCATCATACCCTACAAGTTTGTTGCGCTGTCTTTCACCTCGAATCTGTTAGAAGGTCGTACTTTCAAGCGGAACAATGTCAGTCTCTCACTCTTGTCCCTCTCGCTTTTTGACCCTTTTGACAGCTCTTGAAGGAACTTGGACAAGGCTGTCCCAAGTTGCTGTCAAGGGTGCTCAATATAACTCCTGTGAACGTCAGCCCCACCCGAAGTGTTTGGAAGGGACCTGGGTGGATCTCCTCAAATACATCCACGGATTTCTGGATGACACAGAGAATCAGCTCGTTTGGCTGCATGGCACGTTGTGGCACTTGCCTATCAGCTTGCCACCAATTTTCCAAGCATCCGGCAGGATGTGAACAGAGCGATCCGCAACAATCATGCTCTACTAGACCCAGACACGCCTCTCTGTAACCAGATGGAGGGTCCCTTTCTCCAACCCCTCCGGAAACTTCGACTCAGATTGTGTGGGTGTCAGCCTCTGACGTTTGTTGTCGATGCCCTTGATGAATGCACACCCGAACCTGAGCTTACTGATCTCATCCTTTCCCTTGCGCAGGCTCTTCCTTCGCAAAGCTGGCAAGTCGCCATCCCAATTTCCCTCAGCCAACAATGGATGTTCATCGTGGCATCTACAATGGTGAAGTTTAGGCTCTGGGGTGAGTTCTGCTGTTTTCTCAATCAAAGTCGACTCCGATTCACTGGATCGCGGCTCACTGGTTCCGCATTGGCAGAGGTCTTTGCTGACAACATCGTCATTTGTCCTCTCGAGATGATGAAAGTCAAGATCCTTGTTCCCCTCTGGTACTGTCAGGTTAGGCTAGACATCTTTTTGGATTGTACTCATTTTGATTATCGGTTCGCTATCCTTTCGGCTTCCTTCTTTCCCTCTGGTCTATTGCTGTCTATTTACCCTGTACAGTCTGTATACTCCTTGCCATGCAATAGATCTGCTTGTTAAAAGCATTGGACCTCCGGTGACTACACTTCTCTTGAGGCTATGTGTACTTGACTTGGAGGCTTGACGAGTTCGAAATCTACCCTCCCCCACACTCTCCCTATCACTTGTTTCCTTGTTCCACTGACTCCTCACAACCGTATCGACTTCAACGAAATTTCTGATGAAAGCAACGCCACAGTTCTTTGCCCCCTGACTACTGTGAGTGATCAATACTGTCTGGCATTCTGATGCGAAGAGATTGAGACTGCCTGCCGTGGTGCCAACATACTAGATTTTATTCAATCACTTCCAAAGTAAGACCTCAACACTACGAGAACTCGAGGCTTACTGACATGATAATGTTAATGAATTCAATACCAAAGTTGGTGGCAAGGGATTGCAGCTGTCGGGAGGTCAGAAACGTGTGTATCATCCATGACGGAAACCTTTCTTTGTGCGCTGAAGTCATAATCCAGAATGTATAGCAATCGCTCGCACACTGCTTCGGTACCCAAAAGTTCTTCTGCTCGACAAAGCCACATCAGCCCTTGATTCGTACTCGGAAAAGTTAGTATGGCCTCTAACCAAGCAATGTTCCGAGAGGGGCCCACTGAACAGCTCAAGACTATGCACGCTCCAGCTGATCCATAACGGCAATCTCTCTGACATCTTCATTTGCGCATTCCTTCCCAGCCTCAACGTGCGGTATCTGCGTCAACTCGGCCTTTCTGCCACCAATATTACCCACGTTGTGGTCCCTACCATTATCTTCGGCTCATAGATAACTTTACAGGTCAAGATCTACGTAGTTAGTAGTTGAATACATAATGCTAATGCATTCTCCCAGATATTCTGTCTCACAAGATTTGTTCCATCATCTACAAACTGAGCTGCAACCTCCTGAAGATACAGGAGCTGTTCCTGTGTAAGTGGGCAGTTTGGCTCGTCAACTTGAACATTGTTGAGAGTCTCTGGTGTATACGCGACAAATGGATTGTTGCCTAGAGGATCGTGTATGAGTTGGTTCGCTGTATGGTGATGTGCACGAATATGATGATTTTCGACATCATTCCAGTCAATGCCATACTCCGCAATGGCCTATTCACCTTGGAGAATCTCCTCTGGTGGTTGAAATGTAGCAGTGTCTTGAAATCCCCGCGCACCATGCTGTAGCATGCTAAAGAAGCGCATTCTGTGAGGACTGGCCATGCCATGCTCTGGGATGCTCATTCGGTGATTATTCCATGCCTCGGCCCAGCCATGAACCTCTTTGCACAACGTCTCAAGAAACAGAAAATGAAGCAACCAGATATGGTGAATATTATCTGCATCTAGGCCGCTGGTGGCCTCGAGGTCTTGAAAGAAACTCTTCCACTTGGAACCAATGCCCTGTGTGAAGTCGACCCATAATCTTTCAATACGTATATTGTGTACGCTTCTGTTAAATATTTTAGTATGTGGATTCATCTACAAAGTACTGAGTACCTGCCCCAAATGTAAGAACCCCTTCCATGACCTCGTGTTTCATCCATAAATCTCGCAACATCAACATTTTCCACCCCATGATCTCCTCGAACACGACTTGGGAGACCGTGGATGTGAACAATCTGTCGAAAAAGATTCATGACAGTGACTGCTCTATTGTTATTGTGCGGCTGGAGTTCAGTGATGTAATGAGAATATCCATCAATGAAACCATGCACGACAATCTTCCACCAGATCAGACCTATAAAATCATGATGGTCTGATGTGCATCATAAGAAAAATTAACATACCATGCTGTCCATCATGGTGCGTCAAGGAGTTGTACCCTTTTACATTGTAAACTCGGCGAGTAATGCGACACACACCAAAGGCAGCAATGGGCGGGCCATGAACACGAGAGTATGATGCTTGGATGCGAGAACGAGGTACAATGACCCCCATGTGGCGTAACTGGCCATCTATCATGCGACGTCCAAAGCGGGGATACTGAGTGAGAATCTGCAACATGATAGCATCAAGCTCGTTGTCAGGGAGTGAAGACTGTGCCGCAGTAGATGATGTATAATATCAAAGTGTCTCGCCTTCATCATCAGTGAACTCAACATAAACTGGATTCCCAGGTTCAACGATTTCATATTCTAGTGCCCTCCGTCGCACAGTGTGCAGTGCTACACCCAAAAGAGCACCAAGCCTCGTTGGTCCTGCAAATTGAAGGGCTGTAGCTAAAACCTCTGGGTCAATGTCAATTTGAGGACGTCCATGTCGATGGGTATGAACAGTGGAGACCACCTCAATAGGTGCCATGTCAGGTTCATCAGCTGACCGGTCTTTACCTTCATCAAGGTCCGTGATCATAGCATTCAAGCTATCATTCATGGTGATGTAGGTAGCCTCAGGGACTAAAGCACGATGCTGAAATATCTTAGTAGTGTACTACAGGTGTTATGGTTGTGTGACTCACCAAAGTAATGTCATTTTTTAAATGTTCGCATGCTTCGACATGCAGTTGGAGTCGGGCAGCATCTCCGAGCTGTGTGAGTAAGGCAACACGAACATCTTCTTTGAGCTGGTTGAATGCAAGTATGATGTTTTGCAGGGGAAGGGGAAGGTGTTCGAGTTTGAATGACTGGTCCTCCATGGTGGTTGAGGGTGAGGGTGTATTAGCAGGGACCTAGATAAGGTCACACAACATGGGCAACAGTGCCAGAATAGGGTCAACCAGTCAATTCACGGAAGGAACAAGTACAAATGTAATGCTGTATAATATACAAGGTAAGGCTATAACTATGCGGGGAACATGACAGTGTCAGCAGGGACACTATAGAAGTCACAAGTTTTCCGAGTGATCCGTACCAAGACCTTGCATTTCGTCGAACCAGTTGGCAATCATGTGAGCAATGGCTGATTTGCCCTTGCCTGCAGGGCCGGATAGCCACATTATGCATGGAACAGAATCTCCAATGCTAGGCCTCCGGACCGGCCAGAATCCGTACATTCACCATGTAGTGATATAGACGCATGAAGAGAGTTGACTCACCAATTGAAGCATTACAAGTTGAGTTGATGCGGGGCAGACATAACGCAGACACCAGGGGCGGCCCTTGACAATAAAATATGCAGAAGAGAGGAAACCGAAGCGTGATGTTTGCTTGGGTGCCTCTGTAGGTTAATGTTCTGTTGAACGATGCAAGCGAGCATATTGTTGGAGAGGATGCGAATCAGCAGTGTTGCAGCAGCAAGGTCATATCACACACACGCACCTAAAACACACAACGGTATCCTGCATTGAGGGTGGATAGCAGCAGATCGCCCCTCCCGGGCCGAATCGGCCGAATAGCACGCTGTGTGAATCTAGATTGCATGCAAAGAGAGTTGGCAAGGTTGAGTGGCACACAAATTGAGTTACTTACGAGCACGTTAAATTGAGATGTTGAAGTTGAGGTCAAGTTGAGTTGACACATGGATGAGTTGACTCAGTTCAACTTGAGTTGCCACATGAGCAAGTTGAGTTGGGAATTTCAAGTTAGCTCTTCAAGTTGAGTTACAATGTGACCGAGTTGAGTTACGAATTTCTGAGTCAACATTTTTGTCCGTCCAAATCTTGGTCTGCATTGGATTCTCTGACCCACCCTCGTCCACCAGACGTGGCTCCTCCGCTTTTGGTTCACAGCTCTACTTCGCAGCATGATTCATGTAATCTCGAGGCCTCTCGTCAACCACAACCCTTCGTTCAAAGTACGACAGAGCCCGCATATATCTGTCCAGTTGAGATCTCATGGATTTATGATATTCCTGTCGATGTCCTATCTTGAAGAAAACAAGATATGGTTCTCGTGTTCACTAAAATTTTCTGGCAGATATCAAGTTTAAAGTTCATTGCAGCCTCAACTTGTTGCATATATCTACATGCTCTGCTTTCCATATCGCTCAAATATGTCATTTTTCATTATTAACTTTTGTTTCCGTGAAGAGTGTCCGCCACCAAGTCGCTGATTACGATTACAAGATTAGTCATCCACAACAGTCATGCTGCCAGTTGGCAGTGACAGGTCCCGGTCAGTGTCGGCAGGGCTACACTTACTCATCTTGAATGACACATTCTAACACTAGTGATTGCTCTATCAGGAGACTTGGCATGGATGGGATTCTTGATCAAGAAGCAATCACCATCAAAGGTGCTTAATGAACCCAGTGCTTGTCACGGTCATCAATCTCACGAACTCATCGCAGCGAAATGTTTCGTCACTACACCGGATTTCGGTTATCATTGACCATCAGAATACACCGCTTTCAACAGTCAATCACTTGCTCTAGGATAGGCTGTTGGCGCAGTGGTTGAGAAATAATACAGGAAACAATGTCCTCTATCATCGACGTAGTGGCTAGCCATGCTGAATGACTTCTTCGTACGTGCAAAAATCTCACTACTGTTAAATATACAACTACAAACAACTAGTTAACCCTCCATTTAGGAATGCCACCATGCAGCATACAGGTCCCCTTATCTTACAACCGTGTCAGTCTATTCTTCTTCAAGCGGGCTTCTTAGCGAATATAGCTAGACTCCCTAGCTGAAAAAATGCAACACGTGTAAACAGTGCTGGTCATAAAACAGATCAAATCACATACTGGATATTCAAGGGATTAGACTTGATTATCAGCAACCCAGCTCATAGGGAATATAACAAGTCCTCCAGGTCCGGGAATGGTATCGGCGATTGCCAGATGGCATGGCCCTGGGGATTTGACATGTTCACGAAAAAGGTCGTGACAACACTTCACGATTCCGCATACGGAGCAGCGCACCTTGACATGGAGGTGAGTAAGGATGTGTCTTGCCATACTCCCTTTCTTGAGTGTCTTGTAGCAGCCGTCCCATGTACAAGTTGTAATGGTGCTGTCTGGACCAGTGATACTGTGTCTACATAGGTGGGCAGACACTGCACTGGTGGTTCCCTCCACACACATTCCACAGGGCGCACCCTGTAATTTACAGTCATACACAACAAGTGGTTGACTGCTTTGTTCCATCCGAAACACAGTCTCCGGTTCCACCATGATGGGAATGATATCGAGAGGCATGTCTAAGATACTGGTGAGTTGTCAGGTGGAAGCCCGGGAGCTCATGGACAATTGTCAGAGGGACAGACTGCTGTACTGCAGGTTAGCAATGTTCTATGGAGACAGGTGCTCAACGCACCAGAGGGCTAAAAGTGTGTAGGTAGAAAACTACGATGATCTGAGAGTTGCGACACTGGCCTTCTAATCCCAGAGTATTTAAACATTGTGATGAGGTGATGGCATTTTACATCTCCACCAATAATATGTGCCACCAGCCTGAGCAGCTTTTGATCGTGGCGATACGAGGTGCATTAAATCCTAGGAGAGTACTCTTAGTCTGCTGTTGTCGCATCACCCTGAGATATATTTGCATCTTCATGTTTAGGTTGATGCCATCTATTGCAATTGAGAAGTGTTCCTAGTTAAATTAGGATAGCCTATGCACTCAGTACTCCGCATAGTTGGATTCCTGCTCCAGAGGTTGTTTGAGTATTATGGAGCATCCAGAGCACGGTTCACTGCTGCTCAGCAGTATCCATTCCTGACGGTGTCTGCTCCTACTATCCGTCATTTGACTGATAATTTTTATATGATGACTCGTGCTCATTTCGATGATTTGGCCTGGTCTCATTCTGTCTGTTAAGGCGACTGATATGCGCAATTACTATGTCCGTGACCTGTTCCGTGTTCATATGTGTAATGAACACTGTCGTGATTTACTCTTTGTTTTCAAGCCCTTGCTGCACGCGTGACGCCGTTTCGCTGCAGAATATCTTCCTGAACTCTTTCTTCGCTGACCAACAAAATCAAGACTCATTTTGTGGCACCTTCTTTTCACCATATGCAAGTCATCTAAACAGTACCTATGGCCCCTCATAATTTCATACCAGTATATATTCAATAAATCACTTTTACATAATTGTTTTAACAAGAATAATGAATACAAAGCCACGACACCGAATGTAAACACTACCTGTGCCAGCTACTGGATGCCGGGCGGAACTTGTTTTTGGTGGATGTCACTAGTACTCTGACATGTCTGAAGTTGTGGTAACCGATGATAGATGGCATCAACCTAAACATGAAGATGCAAATATATCTCAGGGTGATGCGACAACAGCAAACTCCTAAGAGTACTCTCCTAGGATTTAATGCACCTCGTATCGCCACGAAAGCTGCTCAGGCTGGCAGCAGATAGTATTATTGGTGGAGATATCTACCTCTTTCTGGTCTGGGCCTTAGTACGTAAGGCCTGAGGCCTGAGGGCTGGTCTCGATATGTTCATATTTTCTCGCACTCTTGCGGTGGTGCTTGTCGCTTACTACTAAGTTACCTGGCTGCGTCTTCATCCGCTGTGGCTTCTCTGTTTGCTCTTATCTCTCCCGTATCTCTTGTTGTAACAGATCAGCAAATGACTGATGATGGGGTGTCTGTCTTCTGCTTCGGAGGTTTAAGTATCGCAGAGTATCTAGAGCGCAGTTTACTACTGCTGCTCAGCAGTATCCAGTTGGCCTGTTCTCATTCGCTGGTGGTCAAGGCATCTGATATGCGTGACTTGCTTCGTGTTCATCTACTATGTGCTACATAATTTATTTTTTGTCTTCAAGTGTTTGCTGCACGCGCGACGCAGCTTTGCTGTTGAAGTTATTCCTGAGCCCTTTTCTCCGTCGAGTAAACAGATCAGTGTGGGCCTTGTCACAAGTCAGTCAACTCAAGTGGGTGAACTAGGTCACCACTAGGCGTGACATAGCCACACTTGAGTACATAGATCAGCCAAAGAGGACAATTCAAGTTGTGAGCCTGGCATGAATATCAATCGGGGATGAATCAATGACTTAGCCCTGAAGCGAAGGCCTGATGCCTCACTTTTGCACAGATACGCCCATCCTACTAGTAGATTGATGGTCCTGATCTAGTCTTATAGTATTTTACGAGTACGCCTGTCCTTGGCGCTGTACTTTTTTTTTTTTGCTTCAGAGTTGGTCCGTTGGGGTCACTAGACCCTATGTTGGACATTATTGTCTCGTCATAAGCTCCCTCTTGTTGGCGCTGTACTTGGTGGCGTCAGCTCCGGATCCTGTATCAGATCAAAAGAAGCCAGATGCCGTGAAGTGTGCCATGGCTGGGCTTAACGCATCTCGTACATCGCCCCCATTTGATCTTTTGTTTCTGCAGTTACCGGTACTACCGCAGGATGCCTCCAGGAACAACCGACACCACAGTCACTAGTCACCCCTAGTCCAGTGCGCATAGACTGTAGCATTCCCTAAATAATAAATATCATAAATATGAATGTACATCTTTTACATAACATAATGAATCCATCGGGACGGAAGCCGCAGATGTTAACGTTGATCACCCAGCTATTCTGGACACAACTGTCCCGCCATGCTCAAGTCCACCTCCAGCAATGAAAACTTGCGGCGTATTCTCGAACGGGATGACTTTTCCCAGAGTCTCCCCGTCACCACCGCCAAACTTGTTCTTCATCCTCTCTTTACCCTTTTTCGACAAGTCCGGAAAGTCAGAAAGACCGACAGCAGGCCGCACGCCTTCCTTTACTGCCATCGCTAGCGTTGCGCTTAATGAGTCCCGCACATCCGCACCTTCCCAATCCACGTCCGACATGACGTTCACCCACGCGTAGTTCACCGATCGAGGCTTCATCTTTCTTCTGTCCCTCTTGCCCCTGGCGGGCGTGACGGATGGCTGAGAAAACTCGGCATCATCGTGGACTTGTAATGCACCTTTGGAGTTTCCGATGCGAAGTGCTCGCACTCCCGCACGGAAATGATCGCTTGCGGTAGACACTACACGGTCGGGTGCGTCGCCTACCAGGGTGGTAAACTGGCCTTCAATGCTGGCTCGCGCGGCATCGTGAACTGGAAGGCTGAGTAATGTCCGCCCGGCTTCCCAAATCTCACGACCCCCAATCGTATCGATGACCGCATCAAAACGAACGCGCGTACGCGCCAAGTAGGTAAAAAGTGCCGTCACCGAGGTTTTTTCAGTCTGATATGGAGTGAGACGAAGTCCAGTATAGGAATATGGAGCAGGGAGTGCACCACAAGAATGAGATGTAGAGGAAGTATGACCATGTGTGGAGGGTGAGTATGGTGAGGACAATGTTGACGACGTCGAGGAGCGTGAAAATGGTGAGGGAAATATGTTATGTGAATGAGCGGAAGAAGAAGAAGACTGTGGATGGTGCAGGGACGCCGATGAAGAAGAAGGGTCGTCTCGTGGAGTTGACCCGGATGTGGAGTTTGACTCGATGGGAACAAACAAAACTTCGTCTGCACCCCACCCACGAAGCCGTTTCTCAATTCGTTCCAGCATAACTCGTCGTATTGCCAACGTACGCTTCTTGTCTTCGTCTTGAAGATCCTCTTCGAACTCATGAGGAGGAAGACCTGGAAGGTCAAATGGTACAGGTACATGAGCCCAGACAGACCACCCAGCGCGAACAAGCATCTGGAGGGCTAGCGCACCGGGTCCGTCGTGTCCACGTAAAATTAATATACGAGGACGTGTCGTGTCGAACCGCCTTTCTGCTGAGCCATGTTTGATGGAACGCATGATGACAACATCGTCTTCATCAGTGTCGCTGGTAACTTCACGACTATGCCCGTTTCTGCGTGGCCGCCATGCAGCTACGTCAGGTTGTACTAATGCGCGTGTGATGTGCGTCAATGTGCGTACAGCGCGATAAGCAGGAACGCCTGAAAGCGGGAGCAGAGCAAGCTCGTCCACTGTGAGACCGTTGGGTTCATTCACAGCAGGAAACACAAGCGAATTGCGCTGCCCCACCTTGTCATCCTCGCTCAACGAGGAGAGAACCAGAGATGGTTGATCAGGTATGTTAGGATGTGGCACGTAATGAATGCGATGTCGGTCAACGAGGATGAATTCAGTCAAAGCACCACACTTAGAAATGAATCAGCATATTTGTATCAAATCTCGTGTCAATGTAATACAAACCTTCTGCACGCTATTGAGACCGACGACCCAGTCTCCCTTCTTGAGAGAGTGTTTGTCAACATCCCATCCCACTTCGAGGATACGCCCAACAAAAGACCGTCCTGGAATATAACCTAGTGGAACGGGCCTTTTCCCGTCATTTTTCTCCTCGGTCTTGTGAGGAGTCCCCGGCGATGGTTGCTTCGATAGCGGCGGATGCACACCCACAAGACGGGCATCCACATCGTCCAGCCCAACGGCCCATACTTGCACTAGCACTGAACTTCCGCCAACATAAACCGGAGGTTTTCGATAGACTGTGAAACCGAGCGGACTCTCTGCAGGGACCTGTCGAGATTTGACCTTCCCTTGCTTTATATGATCCTTTGAGAACCAGCCCAAGCCAAACGACGGCCCAGAAGACTTCGATTCCGGGCATTCGGCATCACCAGACGCGATTCCACGAATAATCTCCACGCTGGCCATCGTCGTCTGTGCAAGTCCAGCTCGTGTAAGATCAACCTTATCTCCGAACCCGAGTCCGGCGCCCAGACTTTCTGCAGCTGTTGCCCTTCTACCTGATTTCCAGGGACGCCAAGAACTAACACCAGAGTTCGATCCAGAGATGGGCGTAGAAGTGGGCGCACGAGGAAGAACAAGGCTGGTAAATCCACGGGTACCATTTGATGGAAGTACGTCTGCCTCGCATGAAGATGACGCGTGCGCAGCAAGGGCGTCCAGGGCATTTAATGGCGCCAATGTATAGGGAGATTTCGTGGTGGAAGAAGTCACGTGAGACACGCTGCTCATGGGGCGAGACATGACGCTGAGAGATGATGCAGAACCAGGCACGCCGGATTGTGAGATTACACCAGTCGCATGAGAGTTTAAGCGCGTTGATGACGACCGAGATGGCTTGCCATCGCGAGACAACGAAGGATGAGACGAACTACGACGTCTGACCAACTTCCTTGCTGCTGGCTGCGATGAAGTCGCGGATGGCTCCCGTCGTACCGGTTTCGGTGGTTGGGGACTATGTGTTGGGATATGTGTCAAAGACTGCGAGCGCTTATGAGGCATACTTCTATCCACTCCAGCAGGGTTACCACACAGGTAGGCGTCCTCCTCCACTTCAAGAAGAACCGACATGCCAACCATCGCACGCATTTGTTTTGGTTTCATGTGCCCATGACCTTTTGGCCTTCGTCCACGATGAAATGGAGGTTCAACTTTCGGAAGGTCATGCGGCTGAGAAGGCACATCAGTGCTCAGTAGAGATGAGGCAGAGCGTGATGCTTTATTTGAAACACTGCTCGATGGAGTATTGCGTCCGAAATCCTTGCATCTAGTCCCGTTATGTTGCGAGGCCTCAAGCCACCGAACGTCTTTGGCCCAATCTTGGTCCGTATAAGTTACCTTACGGTGGTTGGGAATACGTTTATGACGCCCAGGCTCGTTCTTGACGGGATACATGGTGACTGTGGTATTCATGGAAGATTCTATCAAGGATGTTGTCGAAACAGATATGGGCTGGGGATTATCAGACCCTAAAGAGGCAACAGACGATGCAGCAGAATGAAGGGGTGTCGAATATGGGGTATGAGCTGGAGTCTGCGAGCAAGAGGCTGGAGGGGAGGATATAGGGGAACTTGGAGGGGTGTAGAACACCTCTTCAGAGTCGGGCTGAGAGCGATCTATAGATTGATCTGCAGAAGCGTGGAGCTCCAAAACTGTTGCTTGTCGTGGTGCCTGTAGCTTCTCGCTATGGACGTCGGCGGCGATAGAGACACTGGGAGGGTGTCCTCCAGGGTCCAGCGGTGCCGCAGCGGTAAGGACATGGCCGTTCTTCAGCAAGACAGATGTTAATATATGTCGGTGTGTTTTAATCGTAACTCACCTGTATAAACGCACATGATTCATCTTGGAGAGAACGTCGGCGCTCATGATCATTGTGGTGAAGCAGATCCTCCTGATTGAATTCGGAGGCTATACGAAGCAATTCACCCTTGGTTGAGTGAAAATCCCTTGTGTGGGGCTGCTCATGAGGTTGAGGGGCTTTTGAAGTTGATATTGCGCGGCTTGTGCCTGTAGCATATTTCTGGGAAGGTCTTCGGAGTACTTTCTGGAGAAAAGTCGGACGAGCCATAAGGGGCGTGTTGACCGCCGTCATCAACTGCAGGGCTATATAATCACGATAAACTCAAGCTGCCAACACCGTCCCACATGTAGACAGCGTGGCTATAGCGGAACGTGTAAAGAAAGTCAGAATCAAAACCTTCTGGATCGACACACTTAGTATGTGATATACGTCATATCCTCTATTGTGTCACGTTTTTGCCGAACCTTCGCTGCCGTTTCCCTTTACCTGGAACAACAGCAAAAGACACTGTCCGCTTTCGCTTGGGCGGGGGCAACAATTCAGGTACCTCCTCTTCATCCTCATCATCAACAATCTCTTCCTCACTACTCTCGGAATCGCTGCCTTGATCGGCACCGTCTTCATCGCCGTCCTCATCTCCGGTCACCTCTTCATTTCCGGCATCCTCATCATCGTCCTCATTTTCGCCGACTTCTTCATCAATAACCCACACATCGTCCAATAACACATCCCTCTTCTCTGCTTCTCCAGGCTGCAACCGTACAAGTTTCACATCTTCCGCTTTCCGTAGCTCTTTCCGGCTCTTCAGCATTGCCAGAATTCCTTCGTTATTTGTTGAAGAGGACGTAGTCGGTGACCCCGGTGGCATGGTATACCTCGCGAACTTTCCAATGCTCCAATCTCTGAGTACAATGCGCGCCGCACCCGCATGATCCAGGACACCACGCTGCATACCACAGATCAGCGTGCGCTTGAATCATATCCTCGGAAAACGCACCTTTTTTATAAGCCCGCTCGCACGTGCCATTCCAGCAAGGAATGAGGTCGGGTCGCCTTTTGAAAAGGCAGGTAAGCTGTATGCCAGCATCAAATCCTGGGTATCTGCTCGAGACACAATGTGCTCAACTTTTATGACATCAGATTCAGGGTAGAGGAGCAGCTCGGCGACACTTACCAGCAAACAATGGGTCTTTTAGTCGATCGATCCGCCCTCGACTTCGGAGCAGGATGTCTCTTGCTCTTGCCATTTCTTTCTCCTGCTCTTCTACATCCTCCGCACGGACATATTCCAATCCTGGGGTATCAATCAGTCGCACATTGACTCCTTTTTTGTCAGGAAACTCCAAGACTAGCTCGCTCGCTGATGTTGTTGTGTGAGGGCCTTTTGTAGATATCGTAGAATTGAGATTGTAAATAGGTAGCAGATCTGCGCGTGCAAGAGAATTGATGACTGCAGATTTACCGGACTGGGCGAAGCAATTTGATCAACAACGATTTGACGCGAAATCAAACGAGGAAACTTACGTTGGTAACTCCCGTCAGGGCCACAACCAACTCTTCGCCAGATTTTTTAGCCTTGCTGAGCTGCTGCCAAACTGCGTCCGAGCCAAGCGCATCATCCAATTTGACAATAATCTTCTTCGATGCCGGTGGGGAGTTGGGTTTGGATGGTAAGAAAGCTTCTGCCACGCGAAAAGGCAGGGTGGTATACGTTAGTCGTAAGTAGGAGAGCCATGACGCTAGAGATTCTCGTGGTACGCAATCTAAATGCAATCGATCAAATGCCATTCATAGACATAACGAACGACTTACCGATCTTGTTCACGAGAAGTATGATATCTTTGCCTGTCGCTTCTTTAAACAAAGCCTCGCTAAGGCCTGCCGCAGGATCCCGTGCATCCACTACATGGAGCAGAACGTCCGCTTTTTGCAACACCTCGCGAAGAGAGGCAGGTCCTTGCGTGATCGGTATGGCAGGTTCTGGAGTCGAAGGTTCTACAGGTTTCTTGGTGGGTGGCACTGGAGGTGCGGGACGAATGGACATAATGCCATCAAAGCCTTGCCCGTCATTTTGGTTTTCATCAATGTTGATGTTTTTTTGAGAATCTTCGACATCGAGTCCAGTGAGAGCAGCGCGCTTTTCAGCCTTACGCTGCTGCTTCTCATCTGCAGCCTGTAGTACAATCAAGTCAGTAGGGGGGACATCGAATAGACTAGTGCTTTCTTACTTGACGTCGTGACTCTGCGACTTCTGCGAGTATTTGATCCTTGTAGGGAAAATTGTTCGGAATTCCGGGATCTTTTTTGGATTTCTTGTGGGCTACACCGTGACAAAGACTATGAGCACAAGGACATAAATGTTACAACCCAGCAAAAAAAAATAGATGCAAAGATGATTGTCTCAAAGAAGTTCGCCTATGACAATGCACGGCACTCACTTGTTCCAGCGACCTGTGCTTTCCGAACCTGTTTCTTAGCTTTCTTCCTGCCTTGCGAGATCTTATGCTTCAACTTTTCACGTTGGTGTGTCGTCCCTCGCTTGGATGTTTCTATTCCGCGGTGTCGACATCACGAATGAGTGTAATTTCATGAAGTTGATTAACTACATACTTTTACGAATCCGAGGCATAGCAAAGTGTTCTGCAAGCGCAGGCTGAAGTCACTCGATGCAGCGATTATCGTTCAAGTATCCTAGACCTAGGATGATAATAAATTCGAGTGGAAGAAGCCGGCCTAGAACATGTCGAGTCTATCGTGGGAAACATTCCCTGCTAACGTGGGAGTCTTTTTGTGAACAACTCCTTGCCATCTGATCCTCCTCTGCCTCGATGTTCGCCGCTCGTATTGCCGTCACAAGGCCCATAATCTAGCCCACGAAGTCCAGCTTCCTTCACTGGACAGCTCGAGGCCTCTAAAATGTTCCCTCTACTTGAAATACGTCTTATTACGTTCTGAGCAGGATGTGTATGCACTCAACGAAATTAACGAGACGTGACCTTATCATTGGGAGATCAATGGGAACCTAACGAGATGGCCAAAATATTGGGTCGGTCCGAACCGTGGCATAGTCTCTAGTTCAGTTTCTCAATTTGAGCACTGCGATGCTGAAGAGGAGGGCATTTTACACTTTGCAAGAACTTGCATATGGCGAAGCACTGCCTGACTGTCACCGCCTTTAACTGGCCATCCTACTCTGTTGTTAGACGATAAGTTACACGAGAAGGCACGAAACTGACAAACGCACATGTTGAACTTGTTTTACTGCAAGGAGTACCGATCAGTGGCAAGGATTAATATTGAGTGGGGTACATAAGACCGGACGTCACTTCCAATATCAAATTCAAGTTGGGCCGGAGCAGCCCGCGATTGGGCTGCCTGTATAGATCTACTACTCGCACTTACATAAGACATAAGTGGAGAGCCCGTCCGCGTCAAGTCCCACCGTGTGTGGCACTGAGCTTGATCATCACGTCTCCCGTCGGTGTCCCAGCTACCTTTCAATAGCTAACTGGCAGCGTATTTCTTAGCGGCTATAAGTTACAAGTCATGGTCCCAACTTTGATGGGCTCTCAAGTTTCAACGTTTGACGACCAACCGAGTTCCCGGCGTTGTTGACTCGGATGAGTGGCACCTGTTCAAAGGAAACGCGCTGTGAAACGTACGGCTATCAAGGCTGCAAGTTGTACCGTTTTTTCTTCATGGGTATGTAGTATTAACTAGCGTTGCAACGTTGCGCTTTTGATCGAAATTGTTTGTTTATAGTGCATAGTATAAGTCACGCCACTGGCAGGTCGGACTGCTGGTCGCCATGTGAAGCGCCGGCGTGTACTTTCCATCATTCCTAGCCCCCTTTCGTTAAACCCAGAAGTAGGATCCGGACGATGTACATCGACGAGGTTACACCCATCTTATGTCAGTCTCCAGGTGAGCTGAGCATAAGGATGCTGATGGGCACATGCAGAATCGATTACTCCTTGTTATTTACATGCTCCTGCCGATGATTGTCTGGCGCTGCCAGTGGGAGGAGGGGTAAGAACAAGTGCGTTGTGAAGCAGCGCAGGTTCTTACAGCACCATTTTCACTTCAGTCCGATATATTTTCGCCTTATAATCCATGCTCAATATTAATCGTAGCGGCGGTGAGCCGCTAATCCTCTGCCGAATCATTCATCTTCTGAATTCTTATTCCGTTCGTCAACGGTTTTCCCACTCTTCAATTTCCCTACATCCTTTGGTTCGCCAAATGATTGCCCTTCCTTCAATAAACAGGCGGATGTAAATGTTCCACAATCGAATGATCAACGAGAATCAAGCGAGAATAATCGAGAAACAAGGAAAGAGTTTTGAGAGCGGTGCCTGGATATTCCGATTTCCGATCGTACAAAACCCTCTCTCTGTTCTGGTAACCAGGGTTTGATTCAAAGGTCGGCTTGGAACGCAAATATCTTACCCGTCCCTTTCCATCATCCTAACCAGCTTTGAGTTTCGGTCCCGCCGAACGATCATCTTTCTCCACTCTAGCCTTACAGTACTAGGATTCGCACATTTACTATTCTTCATATACGGTATACTTACTTACAAGTGCTAAGTATCTCTGCAACGGCGCTTTCGCAGTGATTATTAAGCTCATGTATTGATTTGGATACAAAGGCAGCCGCTCGTACGTAAGTAGCCTATTAACGGCTACTTACGGTACCTGAGAAGTTCAACGGCTTAACACTCTCGTATTCACCGGTGAACGTTGAAATCTATTTGTCCCATTGATTCTGGCTCAGATATCGACATGCATCATGCGTTGCTCATTCCAGACGTTCGGGCCCACATCTTCGCCTCTATCAAGGAAGATAGGCAATTGGGTCGATGTACCTTTGCCATGTTAGCCAGAACCTGCAGTGCCCTGAGCGAGGCATCTCTGGACGTTCTGTGGAGCGAACTGGATAGTTTGCGTCCACTATCATCATGCATTTACGCAGCAAATACTGTATCGTCAAGCGACGAGGTATGTCTATTGCATTTGTCTGCTATATTCCAAGCTGAATCATCACATTCTATCTCACAGCTCACGACTGAAGCCAACGATGACACGAGGCCAGATTTCTCTGTCTTCGATAAATATGCTCATCGTGTCCGCAAATTAGACCTTTCCGGACAACAAAGGTTCCTGAGACGCAACGGTGGTTACCCATCTCTCACCGAGGATCTAGGCGCATTGCTCTATTATACATTGAACTCCCCCCTCCTACCGAACCTCAGGCACTTAGCTTGGGCCCCTGGGATGGGTCTCAACTTACTTCGTCATCTGCTCGGTCCACATTTGCTGTCTCTGAAAATACCCAGTCACCGCTGGAGCTCAGCATCCACTCTATTTGCCCTGACCAAAATTCCTGCACTTTGCCCAAAAATCAAATCACTGACGCTACAAGTTCATTCTTGGGATGGACATATAGACTCAGAATTAACTGAAAGCTCGCATTGCATATCTCGGGTAATCGGTTCCTGGCCCAAACTAGAGGAGCTGGACTGCAACCCCATGACCTTTGAAGGTGTTCTACGCCTGTCTGGGATGGAATCTCTCAGAATTCTCCGTCTGCAAGTGAACACCGCATCTGTCATTGACCTACCTCCAGACTCGCTTTCATTTCCATCGCTGCATACTTTCCAGTTCCAAACCGACACCCTGGACACTGCTATCACTCTTATGAAAGCGATGAAAAGCTTTCCTAAATCCTTGAAGATTGACGTGTTTGCAGGGCGGTCCCGCAGAGGAACTTGCAGTCCGGAAATCGTTGGGGTCCTCTTGGGTCTCGTCAGTCGAGATGCATTGTACCACGAACTTCGACATTTCAGCCTGAATCTCCCATTCCTTCTGGGAGATGATCCTGAAAATGTCTCCGGGATCCTACGACCCCTCTTCGTGTGTCGTAAACTTCGTACATTATCCCTACGAATGTCATCGCCATTCACTCTCGGTGACGACGATTTGGAAACGATGGCTTACGCTTGGCCATTGCTCGAGGAACTCGAGCTGATCGATTTACGACCACGTGTAGCAACTCACACACCCCCTCCCCTTCCACCCCCACCTCCACCCCCACCTCCCCCGCCACAACCTCTCAATCCTCAACTGCCTTTACCACCCATCATTACTACGGGTCTTGGTCAGCCAAATCAAGCTCCTCAACCTCAGGTGGTTACTGTCACCATACCCCACCATATACCTATGCCGCTACCTCTGGCACACGCTGGTCAGGCAAATCAATTTCTGTATCCACCCGCGTTTACCATTCCCCCTCCAGTATTTCCAGTGTTTCCGCCGCCAGACCTTTTCTTCCCTGTCAGATCACGAACTGCTGAACTTACTTTCCATGGCCTCATTTCGCTTTTGAAGCGATGCCCAAATCTTTACTACTTTGACCTAGCGCTCGACGCTACCAAACTGGATGATCTGCAAGGCGATAGACCAGGCGGTGGTGTTTGTAATCGACTGGTCAAGTATGCCAGGCTTATCGATTCGCCCATTGGCGATCCTGAGGTGGTCGCTCGTATCCTCTTCGACATACTTCCTGAACTTGATCCCCTTGCGGGGCCAAACGCTCTACTGCCAGTCCCACCTCAACACCTGCCCGCACACAACATGACGCCTCAAAGGTGGAGCCTCGTTCGTCAGAGAATGATGGATTTCAGACATAATGCGAGACATGGTACACCACAGCCTGTTAGCGAGATTTGATCCAGATGCATTTATGTATAACTACGTGTAAACTTCTTGCTCGGAGTCTATATAATGGCTCAACAGTCTTCATACATGATATCTTGCAGGCAGATTACTATATGATGAATGACCAGTGTGCGTTTCTAATGTAGTTGTGTAATTGTACCAGTCACCAGGGAAGTTCGGGATGCGACCGACCATTTATTATTATGCATGAAGTGCAGTAAGTAACATCATATGCATTGGATGACATCTACCCAGGATTATTGTCCATCCTGGGTGTCGTGCAAGTTTCGTATAATATTACCTCTGACCAAATCGCTGCCGCCAAATGCATGTAGTCTTACAGCTAGACAAAGTGACAACGTTGATCGGTATGCTCGCTGGTGATGTAGCGAGGGGCCAGAAGACAACGTGGTCGTGATTCGATTGACGACATAAGACCCACAAAATCGCAACAACTCAACTTTAGCTCGTTGTGATGTGTCAATACTGGAAACGAAAAGCGGGTCGTTTCGATTAGGATCAACAAGTAGTAGGAAAATGTCGGATTCTACATTTCCTTCATGATCCAGGGCGAGGTGCAGAGCCGATCTGCAACGCTCCCTGACTCGTGGGTTATGTTGTAATAGTAGTGAAGCGGTCCTCGAGGTGATGGCCGCGTGCAGACCGCCGCACGTAAATGGTCGAAGCTTCCAGGGAAAAAATATTAATATCGGTTCGATGTGGAATTAGTGTGAAATTTGTGTAATGAATGCCGCACGCTGATATCCGCTGTAGATGGAAAATCATGAATGAACGTTAATGGACACGAATTGATGCGCACCTGAGATAGTCAGTGCCAAGCCATTGAGGGAACAGAGTGTGAGGAGTGTCTTTGCATTTTGATCACATACAGAAAAAACGGAGTGGCTGCAGCGTCCTTGAGGAATGAAATGCACTGTGTATTGACATTGACACTTCTCCCCAAACATAAGTTAGTACTATAATATAAATAGCTTGTCTAACCATGAGTCCCGATGATTCAATCTATTATCACGCGGACGGCGTCCACTCAGCAAGCCACTCCTTCATGTACATCAATCCTGCTGCCTGCACGACCGCGATGGTCGGGTCTACAATGCCATTCTCCGTGATCAGATCCGAGCAATGGAATCCATCGCCCTCATAGATCGGCATGCTGGTAGTGTTGGCCTTATATAGCCCATCAGCAGAGACAGTTGCCTCGCGCCAAGGGTCACGTAGGCCATTGGCGAAGAAGAGTTGTGGAACATCGATGTTCCAACCGTCATACATCATGTCGGTCTGTGTAGTGGTTGGCTGAGGTGGATATGCGAAGGCTTGAGGAAACATGTTCACACATTGGCGCTGAAGATCATGTTGAAGAATGCTCGTGCTTCGAATACAACGTACGTACCTCTTCGTAAATGGGTTGGAGGATGCGGCTCACAATTGCTGGCTGGCCTTCAGGAGGACCAACCTGGTACCATCCGACTTGATTGCACCTGGAATCGCTGTCAGAGTGGATATTCGAACTGATGAGAATAAATACATACACCATCCAAAACCACGACCTCTCAGCATTATTTATGGTAACATTAGTATAGTAGGACTGGGTCGTGTTATACGTCCCAAGACAGGTTCTAGCTTTGCAGTCAGCCAATTTGGACAAATACATCCCAAGGATACGTACTCAGCATCCTCGGATCCACAGACTTTACTATCAACTTTAGCCACGTCAATCGGAAATTAAGGGGACCGCCTACCATAGTTGTAGTAAGTGGTATTCCAGAAGTTGCCCCAAGAGTAGATGGCATTTTCAAGACCCCATCCTTCAGGTCCGGCACTGACGCCGTCCTTGACCTCGAGTGCATCACAGAAATCGAAGAACATTGCTCCTGGACCGACATCAGGTTGCAGAGATTGCCAATCGAACAGGTTGTATTGAACTGTTGGCCCAAGCAGAGTCAGTCAAGTCAAGAAGGCAGTGGAACAATTTAAGAAAAAGAATGTCGCAAAAGGTAACCATATAGAAGAGGAACTCCGCGCGCTAGTGAAGGCAATATTAACTACATATGTTGCGTGGATCAGAAACCCTTCGGACCACTATGTTCGTTCCACGCAAAGATTCAAGACTGAACGATGGGCAAGGGCGACTTACGTGCACTGGCGAAATCATCTACGTGTACAACATCGCCAAGGCCGAATGCCTCCTTGAGGGTCTGGATTCCAGCTGTGTTGTTAGCCGCGTACAATCCATCCAGGTAGGTAATCACTGCCTCTACATCGGAGGAACAGTTCTGTGGCATGTACTCGCGAATAGGAGTGAAATACCCATAATAGTCACTGTTTTGGCCGAATGAAACCCCATTTCAGTGAGATGTTGCAATGCAGATGTATTAAGATGGTTATTGCGGGCGGAGAAACAGTCACATTAATGAGACACGAGCGGTGATTTCAATAAAATGACATACGTGATTGCTTCTACGACCGCAGAAGATGCATATGCGGCCCAGAAAAGGCCCGGTTTGCTTTACGCGAATCATTAACGGAAAGAGATATTCACCTCTGGTAAGATACTTACTTGACCATCGTCCAACCCGTGAGGGCCCCCGAGTAGCTTCCTCCAATCAGTATCCATGGCGCCTGACCTGGTTTCACAGCATCGCCCCCAGGCATGGGAAGGTCAGCGGTATTGGCAAAATAATCGAGATCATCAATGGCCTGCTGGATGGTGAGGAGGGCGAGAGATTGCGACGTGAGGTTGTCATATGGATTGGAGTAGCCAAAGAAACGGTGCTCGACAAGGACGGCTGCACCATTCTGTTGTTGAGCAATGAGACCATTGATGGTTTCATTGGTAAGGTAGCCCTCGTAGCCTAGAAACCAAGTGCTTGAGAGAAGTCACAAATCAAGGATGGGAAACTGACCATCCGCGTCAGTTTCTCCAGGCGTCATCAAGACGATGGGACCACCTTCAGTGGATCAGGTTAACGTTGTACCTCAATGCTCACGACATACCGGGCTCGTAAAACTCCCAGTTCATCCAGTATCGCTGCTGGAAGGTCCCGAGGTCTGGATTATTGTGGTCGATGAGCTGATCAAAGTAATAGACGGTCGTAATGGGTGGGAGTGCTGTGCCATTCGGCGAAGTGATAGAACGAGCCGGCACTGGGATCTTTGGGAGAGAAGGCATGCCGCGAAGCATGGCGTTGGGGATAGCTGCCCGGGCAAGACCTGCAAGCAGGAGCGACGCAAGGGCCCACATCATGTTGAACAGGGATGGCACTCGACGACGTGATGGTAGGACCTTTTATAGCCACGGGGGGCATCACACTTTTTGATGGAAACATGTGCTACTCGCTTCGCTTCGCAAGACTCGGTAACAGATGCAGTCTCAGGATATAATTGGACCTAGTAAGCAGCAGATTGCCCAAGTGCTCTCAAACTGAACTTGGTGAAAGACCCACTATGCATGTACAGGATTTGCTCACCGCATTCAGAGTTTTGACCCGGTTCCGATCAATGGTCAATTAGAAGCTCACTAACAATTTCGCTAGTGGCGCTCACCGTTTGAATGTCATGGCAATCTAAACTTGAACGTTGAACACCGGCTCCGAAGCTGGACCACACGAACATCTGATTGTTGCAGCACATGCGTTGGTGGGAGAAGAACTGCACACCACACGATGACCAGCATGGCTAAGTGAGTTCCCTTCGTAGAGACCACGTTGCACTGTAGTTCCGTTTAGCACGAAGCACTTGCCGGCCCGCTGCAGTAATGGGGACTTTCCATCTAAATGCGGTCAAGCGCGCGATCACGTTGCCTTTTTCGTTTACTACGTACAGCAGTCCTTTGTTCGTGTCGTTGAGGACCTGAGGTATGTATCTGGTTACCTCACGCAGACCTTCTCTCAACAAAAACATTCCCTTTAGCTCGCTTATAGCCAACATATTGTGACCAGCGACTATTGATTTGTCGAAATGCATCATGCGCTACTTGTTCCAGACATCTTAGATCACATCTTCGCGTTCATCAAGGCTGATAGTCAGCAAATCAGTCGCCGGACTTTCGCAGCACTCGCCAGAACCTGCAGCGCTCTCAGTGATGCCTCGTTGGATGCTCTCTGGAGTGAGCTACGTAGCCTCTACCCATTGGTGTCGTGCATCTACGATACTAACATGAAGTTGAACGACGAGGCACGTCTCCAACATCCATGTGTTACTCCTCACACTGATCCGCTTATCGAACAGGACACATTAGAAACTAACACTGATGCAGGACCCGATTTAACTGTCTTTAACAAGTACGCATATCGCGTCCACAAAGTAGAGCTTTCTGGATACGAAGGGGGCTGGAGGGCTACAGCTGTCCCTGATGACCTGGGAGTGTTTCACGTTCTTCGAATTCCCACACCACTCCTTCCCAATCTCACCCACCTGGCTTGGACTGATGAACTTAGTCTTGCTCTGCTCTGGCCTCTACTCAATCCACGTTTATTGTCTCTTCGCATTTCAAGCTTTCAGTGGAACCCAAAATCTACCCCATTACTCCTGTCAAAAATACGGGGACTCTGCCCAGAGCTGAATACGTTGGGATTGTTATTCTATTTGTCAGAAGGATATGAAGCTATTGCTGAAAGCTTCTTATCCCGCGTAATCTGCTCATGGAAGAAGCTTGAGGTGCTGGACTACAGCCCTGTGGGTTGCGAATGCATCCTCAACCTTTCTGCATTATCATGTCTCAGAATTCTTCGATTGCGCGTCGACAACATATCTGATCTCAATCTGCCCACAAATTCGCTCTCATTTCCATCGTTGCACACACTCCAATTTCAAGCCAACAGCCTAGCGACTGCTAATTCCATCCTTCAAGCGATGAGGACCTTGCCCAAATCTATAGATATCTTCCTTCCGGTGTATCGATCGGGTGATGTTGGTGTGGACACGGTCGAGCCCATTCTGCAACCCATCAGCCAAAACGTGTCTTGTGGCAACCTTGAAGAATTTCGCCTGAACGTTCCCGCCTTTCTGAGCAGTGGTGCCCTCAACGGCTCTAACGTGCTCCGACCCCTTTTCCTATGCTGCAACCTCCGTGTATTGCGTATAATGATGACGCCGCTGTTCTTACTCGTTGATGATGATCTGCGTGCCATGGCTTCTGCTTGGCCACTATTGGAGGAGCTTGAGTTATTTGACTGTCGCAATCTGTACCCGCCAGTTCCTCCCCAGCCCTTGCCTATCATGGACCTCCCCGGCGACGATGACGACGATGACAATGATCTTCCACCTGTGCCACCACTGCCTGTTGGACTCCCACCTGTACAACCCCTGCCTGTCGGGCTCCCACCTATACCACCCTTTGGTATAATGGGTCCAATGATGTCATTGCACCTAGATGCAACGGCATCGTTTCAAGATTTCAACATGGTTCGTAGCACTCGGACTCCCGAGATCACCTTTCACGGTCTCATTTCGCTTCTGGAGTTGTGCCCCAATCTTCGCTTCTTTAACCTGGCTATCGACGCTACCAAGCTAGATGGATTGCGAAATGATAAACCAGGCGGTGGTGTTTGCAATCGACTGGTCAAATATCCCAGACTTGTTGATTCTCACATCAGCGACCCAGAAGCAGTTGCTCGCATCCTCCTTGACATACTTCCTGAACTTGAGACTATTTGGGGGGAGGGTTCTCCTGGTCCATTTACAGCCATGTTCAGCTCAACACTGCCTCAAGGATGGGACGAAGTTCATAGAAAAATGCTAGATTCTAAAGCAGCACAGAGATTGTGATGAGTAGCCGCCCTCATTATTTCACCATATTAGCCTCTGAGTCATTTTTTGAATGACTGTATGTACTTCTTGACTCATCACATGTAGGCACCTCAGATAACGAGCCAACCGTCCACGGGTACGGTGGCCAACTTCTACACCAGTGGAGGGTTCTGTTTCTTGAGTACAAATGACGTTCCATTTACATAAAATTGGAGATCTGGATGAATGTTACAGCGATACTTTGTGCGATGTGTCTGAATTGGAGCTTTGTTTGTTTGCCGGTTGGTGATCGGAGTTTAAAAACGTCAAAATCCACAAGTTAATCTCTGCAGATAACAAACCGGTGCAGATAAGCACGAATTCGAACTAAGATTACGCATGTACAAGAAAGCAAATGAAAAAATAGAAAGCACGCAAGTTGAACGATTAATTGGGTTTCCCCCATACAATACTAAACCTCTCTATCATACAGAATACCGCCGCAAGGAACAGAACATCCACATCAACATGCGTCTCAAGGCTCATTCATCTCTTTCTCTTGCCGACAGCACGAAAGCCACGCGAACCACATCATAGTACGCAGTTGAAGAACGTCCTCCTTCCACGCCATGGACTGGTTTTGTTCCCGGAATTCGCGTGTTAATTTCTCACAGCGCTCAATATTCTCGGGGCTGACGAAATCGACTGCGACTTTGATACAGTCCGCGAGATTGCATACCTGCATTGCAAATCATGACATGAGCGTCAAAGCACAGCAAAAAGGTACATGACGAACCTGATGAGCGCAACCGGCTGGGATGAATATAGCTTCTCCTGGTCTTTGGTATACCCGATGGCTCTTGATGCCATGTGTATCATATAGCTCTTTCCGTAGCTGAGTATCCAGGTAGAACTGCTGTGAGTGGATCGGGTCGTGCTGATATGAGCCCTTGAACTTCCTCCGAAGGAAAGTACGTAGTTTCTCTGCATCTTGGGCACGGAAGAGGTCCCATGCTGCGCATCCTGGTCTGCCGTCTGGCGTAGTAGACGCGTATGTCATGATATTTACGGCATCAGCCATGTCCATGTGAAGTCTCGTTGACCCCTTGCTGCCTGCCGACTCGAACGACGACATCGCATTGTACATCTTGGGTCCTGCGATAAAGTTCAATGATTAGCCGATCTTCATTCGTGGTCATCGTGACGCTTACCTAAATCAGGTGCAACTGTATTGCTAGGGAAATGTGAGGCAATGTTGAGCGTTCCATCGCGACGAACATAATTGGGCACGGGTACAGCTCGACTGAAATCCTCAAAAAGTTCAGGAAATGCTGTCTTGAAATCTGTTGATGGTGGCCAATCCTAGAGATACGCACTAAGTGTGCGTCAGGAATCACACTCGTAATGAACGCACCTTGAGCTTCCAGCACTCCACCCGCCCTTCATATTTTCCGAACCATGAAAAGAACTCGCCTACCGTCACGCGCTTATTCACATCGCTTTGGCACTCCAAAATGAGGCAGCTTTGAGAGGTGTACTTTTGTACGAAATACTCAGGCGTCCACTGAATCTGGAACTTGGGCAGCAACTCGGTGACCACAAGTGGTTCTCCTTTAGCCCACAATGGACGGAAAATTTCCTCTGTAAGTTGCGAATCTGGGATGGTGGTGGTTGGATGTGAAGGTATGTCACTTGACTGAGTAGAGTTCTGATCAGCGGACGGT
The DNA here is from genome assembly GCF_016758755.1 of Suillus discolor. NCBI lineage: Eukaryota > Fungi > Basidiomycota > Agaricomycetes > Boletales > Suillaceae > Suillus > Suillus discolor. The sequence goes on from NW_024541256.1 coordinate 800,188, forward strand.
GGCACTATGGGGGCTGATAGCGGTGGCTCGGCGACTCGTGAAACAGATGAAGTTGTTGGCACCGATTCAGGATGGAAGACGCCGTCTTGTGATAAGCCGTGTTGGGGAGCAGAGGATATTGATGACTCTGGCGCCGGTGCGGATGCCTCGCCGCCGATCTGTGAATCTGAAACCTGCGCAGAGGATGGAGTGCCCCCGTTTGCCTGTATTTGTTCCACATGCAGTAATGGGTCTATTGGTCCGGCGTCAGGGAGTGCATCATTATCCGGCTCCAGAAGCATAGCTTCCATGTCCTTAATCGCCTGCGCGAGCTCGGCCTTGCAAAAGCGCGACATCGGTGAAAAGTCTTTTGCGTGATGCTCGTTCCGCCGCGTGCAGGACAAGAAAAATGGGTTGCTATGAGCATGTTTTTCTCGGCGGGCTTGGAGAGCAGCAATCTCAGCCTGACCTGCACCAGGTTTATCTTCGGTGAGATCTTTCACTTGTTCAAAACATTCTGCACATGCTTCTCTCCCGCATAATCGGCACATCCAACTGCTGGAGAAAATCGAGGTCATGCATGTATCTGCGATGAAAATATTATTAGGCAAACGCGAAAAATAAAACATCGCGTGACACTGACCACAAGTGGCGCGCACTTCGCTTTCTCGGGTCCTCCGGATGATCTCTGGGTAGTTCAAGTGTTGCAGCTCCTGAAGAAGCGTTGGGAGAAGAGCCTGAGCTATCGTCCTCTAATTACTCAAATGGTTAGACTCGACATTTCGTCAAAGCTCATAACAGATTGTTTCTCACTTTCGTTCGCCGTATATGCGTGGGCGTCAGCGAGACATTCCAGCTCACGGGGAAACTCATGTTTGGTGCATCAGCTCGCTGATTCTCAACGAAGCTGACACCAACAATATTTCTCTGATTGTCTTTCAAGAAAAATCGTATGCCTTGGAATCTGCATGTGTCACCAGCCCAGCGACGCGTGCACGACACACAGCGTGGGAACTGTTCAGATCTATATCGATTTGACATGCACCGAGCAAATTGTAATTCGGGATGCAGCTGAGCTGCAGTGTCGGTGTTCTGTCCATTATCGCCCGTCACCATGCGCATTGGAGCTTTTGAACGTCAAGAACCATTGGATGTCGATGGAAGTGGCGGCTTACCTTCTGCTGTTTTATCATTGCCCTTGTCGGTAGGGGTCGACGCGTAAGAAACAGTCGGCATCAACTGGGCTGAAGGGTAGTTAGCAACCGTAGTTCAACCATGCGTCAACTGACCATTTTGGGCTGCAATCTGTGCAGCTTCGCTGCGCTTCTTAGCGTTATAACCCCGCTTGGATGAACCTTGGGTATATCATCAGCCACCATGCAAAATACCACGAGAGATGGAATGTATATATGTACCGTTTCCCTCTGTAGTCTTGGCTTTCGTTTTTGCCTTCTTAGCCTTCGGTGCTTGGTCGTCTTCAGTCGAAGGACGCTTTTGCGGGGGGAGTGGAGGGGCATGATACAAGAAGATTCCTGCTGGTGGATGCATGGGAGCCATCTCATAAATCGGCTGCCCTGGTAAGGGAGCTGTGAAGCGGGCGGCTATACGAACAGAAGCTCTTTCAGCATGCTGCAAGGCTTAGGATCGGTATAAATTGAGAAAACGAGAACAGGAATGATCAAGAGATGATAGTTACATGAAGCAGGATGTCCTGGTGGTAGTTGCTGAGGGTGGAAGTTTTGCGCGGGATGGAACTGAGCTAAAAGTAAAAGTGAGTGGCGCAGTCATATGAGTCAACAGATAATAAGCTAACTGTTTGGTGGATAGTCGCCCGATAAGGCTGGGGTAGACAAAGGCTTGAATGAGAATCCAGGTGCATCTAGAATGCTTACTTACCTGTTCGCTCGTCTGAATACATTGGGGCGACGATGGGAGATCCATAGGGAGGATTTGACATATCTGCTTGAGATGGCCAAGAATTAGGTGGCATTGCGTAGTTTGCAGGGTCATCCATCCTTGATCTGCCCTGGCGAGGAACCATGTCACCATTAGGTTCGGTATGCATATGATGGTGGGGTGGTAATGGATATGGACGAGCTAAAGGTGGCCCATTGTCAATTCTACGTTTAGGTACAGACGGGTCGTCACTGGGCTCCCAACTTGCAGCTCTGAGATGGAAAGATGCAGCAGAGTCTATTGGCTGATTATAGTTTGGTTGTTGCTGGTGGGGAGGATGTTGGTACTGAGAAACAGCGACAGGCGATGGAAGATGAGTAGCATGGGAGTAGACTGAGGAGTCGGATGATGGATTGAGAAGCTGACTGATAGAAGTCCTCTTGTGGGAGTCGTGCATAGTATTCATCGTTGAAGTGAACGATGAGAAGAAAAATAAGAACTGGGAAAAGAACGAATCCACTTGTAAAAAAGACGGACTTTGGTGTAGAGAAATGAGGTGTTGGGAGACCTCACCCAAATCCTCTCGGCCACGCGGAGTACGAAAGAAACCACCGGTACGGCGAATGCCGCAAATAGGTATGTTTAGGCTGATTTCTCCGTAAAACTTAAAAGGGCCGCGAGAAGCCGAACAAAGAAGGTCAAGAACTGCGCGGGTAGCCTCTCGTTGGTTTACAACTTCAGGCTTCGACATCAAATTTTACGAAAAAAAGTCTGCTGCGTGACATCTTTACCTTGAGTCATCGAACCTACTGATCGTCATTCGCCACGTATAGAAAATTCATCTCATGAGTAACTCTTCCGCGAACCTGAATCACCGCAGTCGGTCCACCGTCCCTGACTACAAACAGCACACCTACTTGACCCACTACATCTTTTACTCTCATCACATTGTAAAAAACCATGTTGCCAAGCACCCCCATTGCACACCTTCACATTAATGGTCAAATTCGGGCATCTTCCGAATCACTCTATTGCCTAATGGTGAGAACATTATTTTTGTCAATCCTTATTTCAGACCAGCAGTGGTATGTTATCAGTCGAAAAGACAATCACCCAATAACCCCATAAAACCCAGAATAAAGCATGCAACACCTAGTGATCAACACGAACGGACAAAAAAATTGACAAGGTAGGTATACGAATCATTAAAAATATTTGCGGAAGAACGCGGCAACCTTCAGATATAATGGTAAGACCATAGGCGCGGCCAGCCTCGCAAAGCTTCCAAAGGTCGCCCAACGCCGTCATTGAGGGGATGTTGGCGCATCTTGGAATTCAGAAGCATTTGTCGACGTTTCACTTGCAGTCGCATAAGACGTTTCCGATGAGCTTTCATGGCATTCCTCCCCGTCTTGTGAAATATATTGAGCCAAATCCAGTGGTATTCCAGGTGGGAACCAAATACCTGTAGGCGTGTGCTCATCCTTGGCAGTCATAGATTCAGATTGGGTGACCGCATCATCCGTGTCATTATTATGAGCGGCTAGAGAATGATTAATGTCGATTTTTCAAATTTGTTTGAACCAGCGCACCAGGGAGTGATGCGGAGTTCTCTCCTGAAATCACCGATCTTAGTGAAAGAAAGGCAGAAATAGAAGATTGAACTCACCAGATTGCTCAAAGGAATCAGAAGATTCAGAAGAAGGCGATGATCCGGGGGAATCATTATCGGGCAAGTCATTTGCCGGTTTCGAGGTTGTCTTGTCCTCTCCTTTCGGTTCCGCGAGTTTAGCAGTAAGCTCAGAACCAGGTGCAACAGGGGGATCGCTTTTCTCCTCTCTGGCTTTTGATGTCGATCTACTCAGAGAACCTATTGGAGTCGTTCGACCTTCGGGAACGTGAAGTCGACGGGCCACAAGTTGCGCTTGAGCCGTTTGTTCAGTCGAGATGGTTTTCACTACCTCCGGCCGCAGGTCAGCCCACATCTGCAAAGCCTTGATCGACCCCCACTCGATAATCTTGTTGTTTAGCCATTCTAAAGACACTGGCTTGGTCAGGAAATCGTTGCATCCCGCCGCAAGCGCTGCCACTCTGTCGCTCTGGAGGGATGAAGCCGTGAGAGCTACGATAATGACAGCGGAACGGTAAGGCGATGCTGAGGCACGAGATTCGGAGAATGCTCCATCTGAAAGTGTATCGGATAGCGGTGTGCCTGGAGTGTAGCCCGAAGAAGCTGTCAAACTCTCCAATCTTCTAATCTCTTTTGTCGCTTGTATGCCGTCCATAACAGGCATTTGAATGTCCATCTGAGATAACATATCAGCTCGATGGAATCGTCCTATGAGGGAATATCATACCAAAATCAAGTGAAAACCACCATTTTGCCACTTTTGCACCGCCTCTTCTCCGTTTTTGGCCACGTCATACTTAATCTTTTTTCTCCTCATGAAGGTTGACAAGATAGTCTGATTGATTGGGTTATCTGGTCCAACCGATTAGCGCGACGTATGATAAGATTGAAGCCCATACCATCAACGATGAGCACGCTAATTGGAGGTATGATGCTTGTGTCAGGTTGACCCTTGCCTACTTTCCCCAACGCAGTGGGGGGCGTCGAAGGTTTTGAATCATGAGTTACTCGCCTTCCCGATCTTCGCGTGAGCACACTGGGTTGGGGATCCGGTATTACTGGAGAACTCGGAGGGGAAGAAACCTTCCTTAGATCAACAGTGCTTGCGTTACGCGATGGGGGAGATAGCGGTGATGAGGGGGTAAGTTCATCTGCCTGAAGGGAAATTGATCCTTTCCCCTTTGCTTTGGGAGTAGTCGAGATGGGGGTAAAACCCTCGATAGGAGATGTTTCTCGCCGAGGGGGTGATGCACTTCCCAATACATTAGAGTGCAAAGACGCAAAGGAGAGCGGCGATTGACCCTGCTTCTTCTGTTCACCGTCCGATAGACGGCGGGAAGAGGGCCCCCGTAGCCGTTCGGAACTGGCTAATAGAAACTGCGGCTTATCCCGATCGACTGCAACACTATTGGGTGATGGTGTGATAGGCTTCGCAGATTTTGCACGCGGTTGGAAGATAATGCCTGTTGGCTGTCCGTCGGGGCTCGAAATGACGAGCCCGGAGGATGGCGTCTGACCAAGCCTTACAGGGCTCTGAGTTTCGGGGAAATATTCCATGTTATCCGCGAGACCGAGGGGTGATGGAGGTGCATGTGAGTGATGTTCACTTGTACTGTCCCTCGTAGATCGCATAGATCGCTCGGAATTGGACCGCGATGAGTTCGATGGACGAGAAGAAGGGGATTTTGGACTTGTCTGAGTTAAATTGAAGAAGGGAGAACTGTGCAAACCAGGGCTGAGTGGCGAGGTAGCAATTGGGGCAAAGAATGGATCGACGATAGGCTTAGTAACAGCAGTGTGTAGCGCAGTAAGGAACCTGCGTGGACCCGCGGGCTTAGGAATAATCATAACTTCGGGTGGACATGCTGGATAGGAGTGGGAAGCAAGATCGCATTGTATGATTTCCTTGACCAGTTTGTAATTGGCTAGGCTGGTGAAGTGAACGACTACTATGGGTGTTTGTTGCGGTAGGGCCTGTGATCCTAAGCCTAGAGTACGGGCTACTTGTGGTGACGACTTTGGGCGATGGTGAGCAGCTAGAGAAGGCCGTTTCCGAGAGTGAAGGCTGAGAGGTATCGGTTGCTCTGCTCTGTACTTGCGCAACCTCTCCCGAAGGACGGAGACATCGTCATCGATCATTACGAATGACAACGACGGAGCTAAGCGTGGAGTGCCGTTCGTGGATGGGGCTCGAGACTCTTGTGATCCGCGCTCTCGAGATGGAGGGGCAGGAGCTTCATTGGCGCCTGGAGTGCCATCGACTTCAGCCTCTGGCGAAATGTGACTGACATCCAACCCCCAAGCGGTGAGATAGCTCGTCAGGTGGTGTGCAAAAGAGCTTGTGGAGCTTGCATACAAGGTGACCTTCTTTCCGCGCAAAGTTTCAGCAAATTGAGCAAGCTCTTCAAGAGACGGCTCTATTCCTAACCGAACCCCACTGAGGAGTACATGAGATTGTTCAGATGTTGCAGAGGATTTGGCAGTAATCGTATCTGCTGAACCACGCTGAAGTTCAAGCTTGACTTCATACGTCCTTCTTGAAGTTATGTCATCAGTGACGTCGGATGAAAGAGACGCGCCGCATCGAAGAAGTAGCCTTCGGAACAACATCGAACCAAAGTTGGGCTCTGGACGCTCTAGAACATCGGAAGGGTTTGTGTTGGTAGGTGTCATGTCGTCCACTGGCACATCCGGCGAATGAAAACGATGATGGATTTCGAATGTGCACTGCAAAGTTTCATCCTCATCTATGGGGACGGGAGAAGAGACACCCCTTGCTGTCGAACTTGGTTTCTCCATAGTAGGTGACATATTTGAGCCCAAATAGCTCGACGAAGCGATACTAAGGCCCAAATCAATTGAGTCACCGCGGCGTGCGGTATTGATGATTTGACGGACGACCTGTAGGTCGTGAGACTAGGACTTCAACTGCAACACGCCCACTCACATGCGTTAGCACATTAGATATTCCACATTCTACCCCCTTGACCGCAATATGCCTCATCCCAACATCGCTATGGAATAAGACCAGATCTACACCAACTTCAGCGGCTCTCCCACTCGATGCATCTCCGACTCCTTGCAGCATCTCCCCAATATCGAAATCCGTGGCTGCAGTGACAGGTGGTCCAGGCAGGGTCAATCGGCGGGCTGTCAAAGTAGAATTGCTGGAATGAGCAGGGTTGAACGTGTCGGCACATAAATCTGGCATATTCGCAGAAATGTAATTGAGGTTCTTCATCGTCGTGAATACAGCAGACATGCAGGCGGTGGGGACTGAGAGAGAGCAAGCTGCAAATTGCTCTTTCGCCGGGTCAAGTATTTGCGTTGGAGAGACCTGTAAAAGGGTCTGAACGACCATCTGAACAGAATCCGCGAGTTCTAACGAGAGTTCGTGGAACCGAGAGGATTCGGCAGTGGCATCTGGGGAGAGAGGTTGACTAGGCACTTCAGGTGAAGTAGACGCGGTCCTGCGGGGATTTTTTAGATGCTCTAGCTGTGATGGCAAAGGCATGGAGGTTGCACGAGAAAGTCGTGGAATAATCGGATTTTCATCGTGATGGTGAGGAGCGAGTTGCTGAGGCCGAAAACGTTGACTCAGCGAACTTTCGAATTCGTCAGAAAGCTCGGCAGGTGATTGCTTTTCTCCCAACGAGCAGAGATCTTTCTCCGAAAAATCAGATTCACCGTCAGATGAACTGAGGACAACTTGGCGCTCTGCAGCTTGTACAAGAGGTGCAAGTACAGGAGGGGGAGGTTCAGCAGACCACGTTACCGCAAACTTGCTCGGGCCAATGGCTTCTGGCGCTATCAGTCCTTCTTCATTGACAAGAACGGATACCGGCAGACGATGAGCAATAATAGGTTTGGCCCCACTCATTGATGATCACGGTGCCGTAGAGTCAGGAGTTGTGCGACAGCACCCGGCTTGTAGTGCAAGTTTCGAACTGGAATGATTGTGCAGAAGGAACACAGAAATAGGTAGTTTACAAAACAAGGGAGTTAATAAGCCAGGGACAGGCAAGGGTCAGGGAGAAATGCTACACAGTGCTACACTGACCGCAACACTCATCCTTTTTGAGCACGACCTGGACCTTTTTGGGCTTTCTAATTTGTTCTACGATCTCTCAATATTATAAGTGTTTGCCACATCCAGTACACGAGTTCTTCCTCGGCGCGCTCTGAGGAAGACGCTTTCCAACATGCGACATAGTCACCAAAATATATTGCGAAGCGTAGAGAAATTATATCACGTATGCATCATCACATCAGTAAGTCAACTCGACATCTCCTTCAGCAACCGAGTCCATGTCGTGGTAGCTGACTTTCTTGCCCCCAGCAGCCCGGGGATCTTCCTTCGCATCGGGTGGCGGAGGTGGCGGTGGACCTGAGCTCGTGGCTCCTCGGCGACCTTTCCTGCCAATATCCGCCGCAGGCTGGCCAAGGTCCATAGTAACTTGTGGCTTAGCGGGAAGTCCAGCATTAGCGGGAATTGTAACCTCTATCGGCTGCTCCAGATTGGGTGCATAGCCGCTAATACGATCACTGAGCCTGCGAGCAGTGGTCGCTTCATCCCTTCGGATAGGTGTAGGAGTAGGAAATAGACCTGGAGGCCCGTATTGATATCCGAAATGATCCCAGTGACCATTGTTTCCATAAGGTGGCGGAGGGAACGCAGCAGGATAAGTAAGATATGGATTCGGCCGGCCAAAGTCCGGGGGCGGGTATACCACCGCGTGTCCTTGAATACCGAATGCTTGGGGAGGTGGCTGGCTGTTCCCGGTAATAGGAGGCGGGTGTGTGAACGGCTGGATTCTATGTGGATCCAGCGCGAAGTTATTGAAGTAAGGGACCTGAAAATCCGGCGACCGTGAGATGCCGAAAGAAGACGAAATTAAACATGCGTACCTCATCGAGCTGTTTCACGAGTTCAGGGTGCTTGTTCGCGACATGCTTCTCGACAAACGAGGTAGCCTTGAAGAGCTTCTGGCAAGTCTTGCACCGGAACCTGCCCTCATCTTCCTGCTTGATGAATTGCTCGACAGCTTTGCTCAGCTCCCTGCAACGAGAATGACATTTCCAATCATCTGAGATCAGAGGAGGCACGCACTCGTCGTAACTTTTGCCACCATATTCACGCGGGTCCAGGTCGTTGCGATTGATCAGTAGCGCAATCTTGCTATCAAACCACTCCAGCCATCTCTCATCTGCTCCACGTAATTAGCCAAACTGACTTTAATAAATGCCGGAAGCTTACCATTGCGCTTCCAATCTCTGTTCTCGGTTGGCTTAGGGGGTAAAGGTGCATCACTTTCTTTCTCATCGTCCCTTTCTTTTTTTTCTTTCTCAGCCTCAGCAGCCTTTACCTCCTCAAGCAGTGACTTGGATAGAGGTTTCCTCACGTGCTGCAAGCACTTACGCTGCAATTCTTCAAGATGATCGGTAACAACAGCGCAGTAGTAGCATGCGTGAAACGCTGCCCGAAGGTAGGCAAGATATAAATCCAGGGAAATAACAGCCTAAAAAAAGCCGAGAACGAAAGTCAGCAATAATGAAATAGGGCGCGTCAGATCCCACATACTTTCTTCGCCTCCACGACTTTTTCATCAACCGCCCCCTGGTCGCGAAGGTCTGCCATAATCTTTTCTATCCTCCGTTCTATAGCCTCAGATCCGGATTCTTTTGGTTCCGGATCGTCCTCATGGTCTGCATGTGCATCACTCATCACAGCATCCACGGGTTTTGCATCTCCGTTCGTTGCCGAGGACTCATGCCCTGCTGGATTAAACTGGCGTAGTGCTAAAGCTTCTTCCTCTAAAATAGAGGCCAAGAGCTTTGCGTTCGCAAGGTCTTTCTCGATGCGGTCTGGCTTACTGGCGACTTCTGGGACATAGCGAATTCTGTTTACAAAGGGCTTAACAGTGTGAGCAACATGAAGCTTGAAGCCTTCGATCTATCGCGTCGTGTTAACGAAAGACACGCGGTACGGAACTAAGATCTTCACCTTTTTATCAGTCAACTCACTCATAACAACCGTCATATCAGCATCGTCACTGAATTTGATCCAGCCAGCGCGATAGTAGTTGCGTTTCTGAAGGGGATCGCCGAGCGCTAGATACATGTATCCTGGCACCTTACAACATGCCTGCAAAGCCCTGATGAGCTCTTATAATCACCATAGAACGACCACACTTACCTCCTCCAGCTTCACACGGCCGATATCAGGCGGAATAGTCCGAATCATGACCTGATTGCCTTCCGGAGCGACAGCAATCTCTTCGCCGCGATTATTGCGCTTGTTGTCATTTACATTTTTCCCGTTGGCCTCAGCGCGGCTGGGCTCTTGTTCACCAGCATCGTCCTCAGCGTCGAGGTTGAACTGCATGTCATCATCGCCACCAGTTTTCGCATCCTCACCAGCCTCGACTGTCTCCTTAACGGGAGAAGTTGTGTCTGTTTCAGGCTCGCTCAAGTCAGGATCAAACTTGCCCGACTCGAGGTCTAGCAGAAACGTGTTTAATCGCCCTCTCCAACCTTCCTTTCGAACACGACGGCGTAGAGCAATGAACTCCGGAGCTGGGTCATACTTCTCTGCAAACCATGGGGATTTCCTATGGTGATCAAACATGGTCTGCAACTACATACATAACAAAGGACGTTCAGCTGCTGCTTCACAAAACTCATGACGGCAAAGGACACAATATGCCACGCAGTACACACAGTACGCTTGAGAGATTGACGACGACTAACCTGAGTTGCGACGAAATCCTTCTTATATTTCTCCCAACGAGAACGAATGCCGTTTCGAGGCTTGGAACCATCGCCAGCTTCTTGTTCTGCTGCCTTGTCGGCGGCATCCTCATCAGAAGCTTGTTGAGGGAAAGCATATCTAAACCATTCGGCATATTGCTTCAGGGTTGCTGGGTGATCGAGTGTACGCGGGTCTGCGGGTGCCCTGCGAGGAGGATATGGGGGCGCAAATTGAGCTCTTGGGGGAGACCTGTAGCTATATACCCGCGAATGCGCATCTAAATTGAGGTCAGAAATGAGAAAATGATTTAACGCAGCCGAAACACCATAATCATCGCCATAACGCGGGCGTGGGTCATATCGCTCTCTTTCCCTGTCGTAAGGTGAAACGGACCTGCGACGTTTTCTGCCTATATAAATTGGACTAGTCAATGTACTGTCATGAGATGAAGTACAAAGAAATTTTCATACTGTCGTCCGGTGGCGGACTGCGGCTTCTGCGACGAGTGTGGTCATATGCGATTCTATCTCGCTCATACTCGACCCATGCTCTCTCTCTATCCCTTTCATGTGGATCCCAGCCACCTCCACCTCTGTGCTGGTCCGGAGGATACCCAGCGTCTGGATATGGTGGTCGAGGATGACCACCACGAGGAGGGGAGCGAGAACGCGAACGACGAGGCGGAGGGTAAGCAGGAGCAGGCCAGGAAGACATTATAATATCTTTAGAAGTAAGAACTGAGAGAGAAATCAGAGACGATATTCCACGGCAAGGATGGAGGTTTGAGGAGAGAGCCGAGCATGATGTAGAAGGACAGACAGACCTCTTGGATCGCGAGACTGTGAGTTTTTGAGACCAACCGTGCAGTTGACCAACTCAAACCTTTGTCAACAATGTCGCGATGCAAGTCGTTGCTTCCGTCAACCATGTTCTCTTCCTTTCCCCATTCACGCGCCGATTAAATTTTATCCCGTGCCGCCGGCTGGCCCGTGCACTAATTGAACACGTTGAACAATTAACGTTAACGTTAGAGTGATGATAAAACTCTTAAACTAAAATATGCTACCAAGTACACTATCAAGCTGGGTATCATTCGTGTGTTTCAATCGTTTTCGAGGCTCCTCTTCTTTACTACTTTCAGCTGGGCGCTTAAGCTCAACTGGCCCCAAACCCTTTTCCTTTCTTTTCTCATTACGCTTGTCCAATACTCGTGCAAGTTCTACATTTTTGAGGTAATCGCGTTGTTCCGTCTTCGACTGCGCAAGCTCGACGCGCAGTTTAGCAGTATGAATAGCAGCTTCATGTGCTGAGGTTGCAATGAGTGTCCCGCGTGTTCATGGATGAAGTGAAAACACGCACCTATTTGCTCAGTCAACATGTTCCATTTAAATTTTGGGAGATATTTCATAGTCCACACATCATCTCGCCAACGAGTACCCTTCTTGCCGCCGATCGGCTGCGCGTTTAGCATCTCAGCTACAGATCTTGCGACCTTTTTATCTTTGAACTCCACCCAGCCTTCAGTGAAATGCGGCTTTTTGGTGGACGTATACTTTCGGCGGAGGTATGCACGTTTAGCGTCTGGACAAAAATCCAATTAGTGTGTAATAACATGGTGAAGAGCAGACGCACCTTCTTGTTGGAGATAAACCCTCTCCACTTCACCATGGGCACTCATTAAATGTCGTACTTTTGCAGGACGCATACCAGGAGGTATTCGTGAGATGTAGATTACGCCAGTGCGAGCTTGCGCAGCATTGAATGTTGCCAGCGCCTCAGGCGTCAAAGGCTGGACTACCTTCGGACCAGCGAACCCCTCAGGTTCCATCTATTAAGTAAGGGATGACTGTGGGGGAAGGGTTTCGCTGGCTCGCGTGGTTTGCGCGCTTACTAGGGACTTCGTATGCTGGAGTGACAAACGAGCCCGCAGTTGATTACATAACCTATTGTTTTCGCGGGCGTGAAAAAACCCATACTGAGAGGTGACAATGCGAGTTTGGGGAGGGGGTTCGGTCATGTTAATACGGCTGTACTGATGCGCGTGTCTCGGCGTCTGCTGAGTGTCGAAAGCTCTGGATTTGATTTAAAATGTTTTTCGGTGAGATGTTTTCTGCGAGTCGTGCAAGCGGCATATACTATAGTACGTGTTCCGAGTCACGTGACCTCAGAATTTCGAGCGGAAACACAGTCTAGACTGGGCAGCTGCGCCATGGGAAGGGGAGGATTACAAACGGTCCAAACGGTCTGACCGTTTTTGCAACTCCGCCAGACCGTTTGGACCTTTTCCTAAGCACGTGACTTTTGTCGTCACGTGACACGTTGGAGTTTTGCCCTAAGACGAACGTTTTGCCTCTAAGACGAAGGTATTCAGCTCAAAGGACGAGACTGGGACGCGCAGATTTTCGAGCAATAGACAGTACCATTCGTAGCGCGAAGACCTTGCGATGATTGTGATTGAAAAAAGTAAACTATTAGGTGCGTAAACGATCTGTAAGAAGACAAAGGCATGAAATGAATTAAAATGCAAACACCAATCTTGAACGAAACTACGGCTGCTGCAGGAAATTGATCCTCAACCACTGCTTGTCGTTGTGGACAATGATGCAATCACGAGGGGTCGATGGGTCCACGATGAAGTCTGTAAACAGCCAGAAAAGCACTGCACCATCCTCGTGGATCTCAGTGCGTGAGACAAGCAGCTTCACGAAGGCCTCCGTTTCAAGCAAGTCCATCTCTCCCGGTCCCTGCAAGGAAACATACTCATAGACATGCTGAACAGCCAACAAAAATGCGTGCGGATGGAATGTGCGGCCTTTGGAGAACAGACCTTGAGGCTGAGGCCAGGGAGGGAGATCTTCACCGCTGTTCTTTGACACCTGCTTGATGCCATCAGCACAGTAGCCCCGCTTGTGGTTGAGTGGCAAGTTTTCGGGGCCAGGGTACATGATCGTTTGGCAGCGTGAGCATGTCTGCGCCTTTCGGGGCTAAACCGCGAAAATTTCAGCATGAAACTTGGTGTTGAACTTGAGTGAACTGACCTTTTTCCCTCGCTCCTGCTTGACAAGAGGTACAACAGAACAATGGTGGCGCCAAAATGTCTCATTGTTCCTCTTTGCTGTGTGTTCATAATCCAGATGTCAGAAAATACAGAGTGATGCAAGAGAAATATCGATAAACTCACAGGTATATTCATCTCTGATGATGCGGTTCATCAGTTTGGGCTCGATGTCACCCAGCGCACGTAGGAGGGCTTGTGGGTTCTTCTGAATGACCGACCGGCCAGCTGTCTGTGTGAGACGACGGTTGTACTCCTCTGTTGCCAGCACCCAGCGCTTCGAAGTCATTTGATATGACAGCCATTTGAACTCGGCCCGCATGTCCATAAACAGGTAGAACTCGTCTGAATTTTGAAGGGTCAGTGAGTGAGGATCAATACCTGTAGCAATGGAGAATAAGTGCTGAGACCAGGGTAATTGTGTTGTTGATGCCAGCACTGGGGCAATCCTGTGAGAATTCGGGAGGAAGTTTTCGCGTGTAACGTTGGTCGGGTGTGATTGCACATACCTCTGCAGTAGCCCCAGGAATCACTGGGTGATCGCTGGTGACTGCTGGGTGACCCCCAGTAATGGCGTTGCTGATGCCAGCGCTGGGGGATAATGGTGTTGCTGATGCCAGTGCTGGGGCAATCCTGTGAGAATTAGGGAGGAAGTTTTCGCGTGTAACATTGGTCGGGTGTGATGGGATGGGACATACCTCTGCAGTAGCACCAGGAATCACTGGGCGATCCTCCAAGAATTTGGGAGGAAGTTTTCGTGTGTAATGTTGGTCAGGTGTGATTGAGTTGTTGATGCCAGTGCTGGTGACTGCTGGATGACCCTGTGAGAATTTGGGAGGAAGTTTTCGTGAGTATCATTGATCAAGGATGGTGGTATGACAACATACCTCTGTGACAGGCCTGTGGAGCTCTCTGGGTCGCATTACAATGCGACCAGAAGAAAAGTAGCCATTGAGTGTCTTGGTGCCAGCTGAAACCAAAGTCCGTGGTCGTTTTGAAGTATTGCCGCTGTCCAACTCATCATTGGCGTCAAAGGAGACACAAGAGACCTTGCGTTTGGTTGGAGAGGCAGGTATGACTTTGGTAGCATGTGGCAGCAGCAGCTGTGTAGCAGGTTGGTCAAGGAGCGCCGGATCAATCTGCCAGTCTTCGATCATGATGCTGCGGCTGGCTTCGGTCGCAAAATCTATAGTCCCACCAGTAAAGCTATCTGTGCAAACTTCAAAGTTATGTGTGAGTGTGAGTTCGGCGTCTGCAGTCTCTTCCTTGACGAGCAAACCACCAAATGTAGTTGTATTATCTGACGCTACAAGTCCAAAGGTCTCGCTGGAGTCCACATCTGGGAGTTCTGGTAGAGGAAGCAGCCGTGTGTCCTTCTCACGCAGTCCGTTGTAGAGTCTTGCAATGTGGTTAGAGAGCTGGATGTGATGGGAGCCGTGAGTGAATTTGACAAAGGGCGTCATTTGACGCCTACTGGAAGCGACCCTAATGTTTCGACGGAGGACAAAGTCGTGACCAAGCGCAGACAGCATCACGATCCCACTCGGTTGGGCACGCTGCAACGAGTTCCAGCCCTTGTGGGTGCCCTCAATGGGGCTGCCATCAGACCGGATGTCTTGATCTGAGCGCTCAAGACACCCTTTTTGGACGTGTTTAAGTTGTTCTTGATGTACCTAGCAGGATATGACACTGTGAGACTCCATTTCCACTGCTAATGAAGCAGGCAGACTTACCTTCTGAGCCGCTGCTGACCACACACCTTTTTCAGCCCATTTGTCAAACACTGCAACAAGGCGCCGCTCTTGTTCACCACAATCCCAGTACTCTGCTCCACATCCATGTTCTGCGTGTTTCTTGAGGATCGCACCCAAAATATCGGCAGCGATGGCACTATGGAATGGGCTCTTGCTGGTGTTCAAGATTGCAGCAATGTATCTTCGTTTGGTGAGGGTTCCTGTTAGTGAGAGCAGTATAGCTCATGCTGAAGTTACATACCTTGCACTAAAATGCCAGACATCCAGCTTAGCCTCTGTCTCAGGCATGGCAGAAGCCACCGCGCCATGTATGTGGCAGCAGTTGTTGGTGACCATCATCTTTGGTTGCGGGAGGTTGAGGACATCATGGCGCCGCTTGAGGCCACGCAGTAGCTCCGTGATCTCGGCATTCGCGCGTGTCTGACAGAAACACTTGCAAACAGGGCGTTGAAGGTGAGGAATCTTGACTATAGGTGAAACGCTAAAGCTAACGGGGGTTCTACAGTAAGACCAGGATATGAGAATACGACTCGACCCAAAGGACAGCTACTGAGAGAAGTTCCTCTTTAATGTAATGGAGGGAGTCTTCGTCAACTAGACGGGTGGTAACAGGCGCGCGAAGGCGCGAGAAGATAATGCGCACATAGGCGCGAGTAAGTGATGCGAAGGCACGTGAAGGGCGCGCGCGAGCGAAAGATGC
Organism: Suillus discolor; assembly: GCF_016758755.1. NCBI lineage: Eukaryota > Fungi > Basidiomycota > Agaricomycetes > Boletales > Suillaceae > Suillus > Suillus discolor. The sequence goes on from NW_024541256.1 coordinate 815,953, forward strand.
GAGGGGCGCGCGCGTATGCGGAAGCGTGCTTTTGAGTGATGGGGGAGAGTGTTCAAGTATAGCAGATGCGCAAGCGATGGTAGAATAGTGAAGTATAATCGGATTTCAAGTACTAAGGTGCACTATACAATTTGCAGTATACTCAGATAAGGGAGAAGGGAAGGAAGTAAGTTAAAAGGAACTTTCCCTCTATTTAAGAAGGGAGATTATGCTATGTGGCGCGCTTCCGAGCGTGGTACCGAACCGAGTAACCATATCAACTCTAAATATATTCTAAAGCCTATGATAGACTTTCTGTATGTAAGCGCGGAGATCGGACCGAAGGTACGTCAATTCAGTGAAAGGGATAAGAATAACGTACCAGTAAATCAGCGAGGACATAGGACAGACAGACGGACAAGGGTACAACGGCCTAAGGGGAGGCGCACGAGTGCGCGTGAAAGGCGCGAGTGCGTGTAAGGCGCGTGAACGAGGCGCGTACGTAGGGCGCGTGCGTGAGAGCATGTATGACTGATCCTTCGGATAAGAGCTGGAACGTGTAGGGAATTATGTGGGTAATAGGGCCGTATATTCTGCATTGAGAGGCGCGAGTCTCTACAGCGTATCAGCGTCAACTTTTTCAAAGTCAGATGGAAGTACTCACCCAAGCAATGATCTCGTTGCTTTCATTCAGCACAGTGAGTATCCCGCCCTTGATCTCCCTTGTCTTTTGCCCATCCTTGTTTGTGAGTGTGGCCTTGTTTGATGCTTTGAAAGTGTTGTCGAGAGAACTGCATATTGCTGACAAACAAATGGTGAGTGCGTAAGTCTATTTGTGTATTTGGTCTTGTACTTACCAGATAGTGACTTCAAATACAGCGCACTCTCATCCTGCCTGGTGCGAGTCAAAAAATCAACGAAGACCTCGGTTATTATTTCATTTGGGATCGACTTGTTATCGTAGCCGAGCTGGTCATCTGGTTCTGAGAACGCTTGAAGCCCAGATCCTGCGGTCATGCTACCAGTGGCGCCATGGTTAAAGTAATGTCCGAGTCCAAGCGTGCGTGAGTTTGAGCTGTTTGAAGATTCGTAAGTGCTGACTGCTTCAAGATATTCCAGCATTTGGCGCTTATATTCGAATAGATGCAGCTCTATAAGTGCGTTGAGCTGCTGCATCGATGACGTAGCACGATACTTACGTTGGATGCGTTCTTCAAGACCTGCAGATGTCGAAGATGGCCGTAACTCGACGAGCAGGTCGAACAAGTCCTGTGTCAATGCACACCAGTAGAAAAAGATCAGTATGCCCCCTGCCGAGGTCTGAATACATCAGATCAACTGACACAGGTCTTCTGCCGGTGCACAAGACTCACGCGGTATTCTCCAGTGCTCCCAGGACTTCCAATACATGGCACTGGTCGTCGTGAAGCAATAGCCCTCGATGCTTGAGTTCACCAAGTCCAAATGGTGAGTGGTGCTGTTTCTGGTTTTCGGCTTCGACTTTGATGTCTCCTTGCAGCGGTTGCACCGCAGTTGTGCACCGAGAGCCATCTCTTCACAGAGTATACCATGGAGTTCTCAAGGTCCTTTGCTCATCCATCCCTCCCAAGTCGTGTCCTTGTCAGACCCGCATCTCAGACACCGTGCAAGCTGTGGGTAGTAGAACGGGTGCACAATATTGAGTGGCGTGAGGTACTGTATTGTCGGATCAATGGCTCCACCACCTGACCACTTCTGGATGTGCAGGTAGGATGGAGGCATAAACCAAGGCCCAAGCAACGGTATGTTGACTCCCAGCTTGTTGGTCTTGCCTTTCTTTGACCGTCTTCTCGTCTTCTCCCACAGGAACTGGACGTACTCGACAATCTCAGATTCCCACTGTAGCTGAAACTGCGGACGTGAGTTGTTCATATGGCTGTGTGCCTCATTCCATGTGCTGATATGTTTTTCTACCTTTTTTTTTGGTTAGTCGAAGGAGGTACCGAGTGCGCGCACTTCAAGCCGTTCAAGAGAATAAACTCACACTAACCCTCCAATTCTTCTCGAAGGTGTTTTTCTCGAGAGGAGAGATGGCTGTCGAGTTCTTGAGAAGAGTAAGGATTGTTTTCAGTTCGAAGACCGACATGAGTGCAATGTGTGTACTTGGGTGGCGGGGATGGAATGACAACGTGTTTTAGGGGTCGGGATTCTTTTATCTTAACTACTTCAACCACCACACTGCCAATATTCAAATTTGTGTTAACTGCCGCACTGAATCACCATTTGATTTATTTTCTAATTGGTGGGTTGAGAACATTTAATTTTCCTAGCTATCGTCCATTCAGGGAAGCAAATTCAAGCTAATGAGAGCTAGTACACAGTAATATACTCAATGACCCCACACTTGCATACTTCCTCGAAAACGGGTGCTGGCGCTGGCCAGACAAGCAAGATCGAAGATACCGAGAAAGCTGTCACCATCAACAGCAGCTTGGAGGCCAACACCAGGATTCCTCACATAGACCCTCAAATCCACACTGTGGATATCGCACAGTTCACGCAGTTCAGCTTCGAAGAGAAAGTGGTGAGACTTGCAAACCGCTCAGGCTTCCAGCCAGGCATGATCCGAGACATGTACAAACACACGAGCACCTTCAAGCAGGCAGAAAACATTACCAAGGCCATGCGGGTCGCCGCTGTGAAGTGCGCCGCATCAAAAATCCGAAGGCGGGTGACACTGTATGGTGATGGTGAGTATGGTGACAGTGAGGACGGAGATGGAGAGGAGGAAGAGGAAGAGGAGGAGGAAGAAGAAGAAAACAAAAACGACGGGGACAAGAATGAGGACAAGGATGTCAAAGACGAGGACGAGTGAAATATATAGAAAGAGTAAGTAAATGTGAGTTAGAATTCGATCGAGAGTAAGTAGACATTTGTGTGTGAGTTATTGTATGGGTGATGTAAAAAAGAATTCGATTGATATAAGAAAGAGGTACGGTAGGTATATAAGAAAGGGTAGAGTAGGTAGACGAGTGAGAGAATAACGCACCATTGAACAATGCACCATGGTTGAGTGCGAGCGGATGTGTGAGGTGAGTGCGAGCGGTGAGAGGGATGTGCGAGCGGATGTGGGAGTGGTGAGTGGTAGGACGACAAGGACGACGGTCCAGAGCTGGTAGGACAACAGTCCTAAGGAAGATAAGATGAATGTTAGTATCCAGTACAAGAATAGTATAGCCTACCACGATGTTTAGAGGTGGCATTGAGCGAGAGGGACGTGCGAGCGGATGTGGGAGTGGTGAGTGGTAGGACAACGGTCCAGAGCTGGTAGGATGACAGTCCTAAGGAAGGTAAGATGATGTTAGTAGCGTCCAGTACAAGAATAGTATAGCCTACCACGATGTTTAGAGGTGGCATTGACGCAACTGAGCATCAGGCAACTGGAAACCAGGTTAGATTGACTGTAATAAAATAAGATTTGATACGTGTTTCTCACCGGTTAAAATTAAACGGGTGAAGAGTTAAATTAGATGGGCTAAGATAGGACCAAGTCACGTACCACTTTGAATTCCGTTTGGAACTTTGTGATGATCAGTGCAAGCAGTGGGCATTCAAACGTTCAACGTTCAATATATCAACTGTGCCGGTATTATTTGAACACCTTAATTTAATTCTTGTTGGGACTTTGTCTCACCTACTATGTATTCGATCGTCTTGACCGAAAGCCAGACCGAAAGCCAGTGGAAATACAGCAAACTCGGCGAACTGAAAGTACTGAAAGTACCGCCAGAGGCTTCCCCCTGGGATGGTTTTCCGACTTCCGAAGGCCGACCCCTTCCAATTTCCTCGGCTCGCCTCCCCTTCCCATGACCAATTTTTCGAAATTTCCCACCCTCATTGCAATAGCCGGTGATTGAGATAAGTCTTGAATTGGACATTACAATACACGTGACCTAATTGCAATACAGCTCAAAGTTTTGCAAATGCGACGTAGATATGATAATATTTTAATAATATTGATATAGACTTCACAATTTGAGTCAGTTCCAATGCAAGCATGGCCTATTTTATGTAATATAACAGTGTGAAAACGCAATTGATTGCAAATCGATTGAAATCGCACTGCCACAGCTGATCGATCTTGTTCTGAGCCGCCAACATGCAACAAATACTATCCACACCATAATCCCTGGTCCTCTGGCCTCTAACTCCAGTACCTAGTGCCGCTACCATTCCTTATTAGACTCGTCGTCACACATAAGCGCGCCTCTATCGGGTTATCGATGCATCAGCTCTCAAGTGACGAACGCGGCGGTAATCAATTCAGATGATTCTTGCAATGTCTGGTCCAGGATCAATTAGTTTATCTGAATGCCATCAGTAAGTGGAACAGTGAATATGTGCTCATTTATTCCTCGCTATTCTCTGTTTGCTTGCTCTTGTTATGACATTGTTCACTCATTCTCTGATTCAGGATTCTCTCAGTCGCCTCACACCTACGATCACGATCACACTGCATTTCAGCGCACTCGCAAGCCGACAGGGTATCAAACAATGAGCCGTCAATGTACTGCGTGGCGATTATGTAGTAAGTCATTAGTATTATCATCTGACACATAATGACTTATTATGACGCAGTCCGTGGACACATTTTTCATTAACGCATTGCAATTGCGTGTGAGTTTCATCCAACGACATCTTTTGTATTGTTCTCACTGTACTCTACCAGTACTCTACGTGTATACCATCCTGAACTCCTGCCAGCATCGCACAGCGCACCACTGCAGCATGTCTGCATATTTGCAATATGTACCGGATGACAGACAGAAAGTCTGTGATACCTGTGGATGCAGTTTCAAGCCCAAAGGCTTCAATCGTCACCAAAGAGCCTGCGAGCAACGAGCAAGAGAGTCAGAAGAAGATGGAGAGCTATGGGCTTCAATCCCGCCTGTACAAGGTCAGCGGATCAATACTAATATGATTCTGCTAATATAACTCTACTTTTTACAGTTGCTGTGCCGGCCCTGGCCGTACAAGGACAAGCCTGGAACGAGGACCATGGCTATGATCATGACAATGACTACGTCGGCCATTATAACGCCAACGTTGACATGCTATCGGGTGAGTTGCTATCAGTTGGTCAGTATACGGTGTGCTGAGATCTTGTTTAGATCGCTCTGAGCCCGAGAATGTCCCTGAACATACCAGTGTGGATGATATCCGCACTGAGTTTCATCCGCACATGAGGATCACAATGCGCATTGAAGCATTCTCTGACTTCACACGACAACATCACTACGAGCCACCCTGCCCAGATCGCCACCCTTGGCTCCCATTCAGATGCCAACTTGACTTTGAGGTTGCGGAGTTGGCGCACGAGACTGCACTCACTCATGAGCAAACGACGCGCCTCATCCAGTTGGTTCAGTGTGGTAGGACCGAAGACTTCACTCTTAAAAATTACGCCGATGTTCGGAATACATGGGAAGCAGTGTCCCATCGCTTGACGCCGGTAAGTCTTATCTATGTTTGTTGTCACAAGTCATCTGATGAGTTCAGTTCGAAAAGGATACTATTACAGTACCACTTGATGGAAATGATGTGAAATATACAGTTTATTTTCGCTCCCTTTGGGATTGGGGAGTAGATCTTTTGCGACACCCTGACATTGGCCCTCATTGCATTTTCGATGCCCAGCGGCTATCGAAATTTGATGGAGACTCGTTTATTAGGTTCATCAATGAGCCATGGACTGCAGATGCATTTTGGGAATGCCAGGTACGTATTTCCGTGTCATATTATGACATACCATTGATGTGTAGGAAAATTATGTAGTCCCAGATCCCTCCAGAAGCAAAACCGTTGGTGTTCATCCTGTATGCCGACAAGTCGAAGCTATCATCATTTGGGTGCGAGAAGGGATATCCTGTCATCGCTCGGCTAGCGAACCTTCCTGTTGCCATCAGAAATGGAAATGGGGTGGGTGGGGGACGAGTGGTTGGATGGCTCCCACTGGTACGTTTCAAGGCCGTTCATCACAGATTTGCATCAAGAGCTAACCATCACTCCATAGGTCAAAGACGACCCGAAATACAAAGGTACCCAACAATTCGCTAACTTCAAAGTTGCTGTATGGCATGCTGCCTTCAAGAAAGTGCTTGCATCAATCATACCGCCTTCGAAACATGGCCACTGGGCGAATTGCTGGGACGATGTTGTGAGGCTCTTCTATACACTGGTGTTGATACTATCCGCGGACTACGAGGAGCAGTCAGGTTTCGTTTGTTAAGTTTATTGATATGTTATCTAACTTTTTTGGTGGTCCAGGAGTGTAATGTCCCTCACTCGAGGCGTGATGAGCAACTTTCCATGCCCAATCTGTCTGATCCCTGAGGACAAATTGTCTTCTGTCATGCCCCATAACTATACTCTTTGCACATGCCAGGCAATGAATGACCTTTTGATCAAGGCAAGGGCAGAGCGCCGCAAAGGACAGCGGGAGGCAATACTCAAGGGACAGTCAATTCGCAATGTTGATGTATGATAGTGTTTGATTTGATTAGATCTATTGCAATAACCATCTCACATTTAGAACACATTTCACGAGATGAATCGCAAGACTACTGATGTGCACCGCGCACTATGCTATGACCGCCTTCACATTGTCCTCCGAGGTCTCTTTGGGGACCACATGTGGCCAGAGCTACAAGTACTAATTGGTCTTTTGGGACGTGACTTCGCCGTAAAAGTTGACCAGAAGTAAACTTGTCAAGTTTCGCAACATAATTTGTTCTCATTTCTCACTCATAGTTTTGATGCACTGCCACATTGGCGCAATATGAATCATTTCGATGCTGTCATGGCTATAACATTTACTGATGGCAGTAAATATGAAGACATTTTCAAGGTAAATGATCTTTTTATCGAAGTGCGAGTGTCTTCTACTCACAGGACTATGTACTACCGAACCAGCTAATAGTATTTGCGGCTCATGATATTCTTCCGAACACTGACGAATGTAAAATTGCTTACCTTCTCCTTCGATGTATCCGTGCATACCTGAGCTTTATGGCCAGACAAAAACTGGTCATTCCTGAAGATCCATCCAGCTGCCCACTTATTCGATGACATTGAGGCTAAGGGAGCAACTCGCAACTACAACACAAAGCCAAATGAGAAGTGTCACGGTCCTCTAAAGGAGTCATATCAACAACGAACCAATTCCAAAAATGTAGCACCACAAGTTCATCGTCCTATTTTCAATATCATTGGTTCTAGTTTTAATCTAGGTTATTACATACAGATTTTACGTGCAGACCATTGGTCTCTCGTTTCTGAGTTCATCCGTGGTCGAGTAGATGAACTAGCTGCATACGATGCTCAGATGGATGAAGACGAGGTTGACAAGACTGGCCCGGATACTAACATTGCATCCAATTTCCATATCAGATTTGGATCGAGGCAACCGAAAAAGTCTCTTGAGGCAATCGACGAATGACATATTGACAACCCTTCCTTCAGGCGGTTTCGCACCAAGCTCAATGCATTTTTAAATGCTTTGCCCACTGTCTTGCAGCAGGTGAACATGTTACCTTCTGACGAAGTAAGTCTATCACATTGAATGTCGGTGCTTACACATGACTAATACTGAGCAGATAATAGAGTTTCGATTTCTCAAGGTTAACTATGAGTCACTAGTTGACTTCTGCCAGACCACAGACTATCTCTGTTGCAGCCCGAGATTCCACAATCTTCCCCGATATGACTGCATCATCGTTAACATCGCGACTGGTGTGTTTTTTGCACGGCTCCTATTCCTCTTTACATGTAATGTCAATGACACATCCTATCCCATTGCCCTTGTACGTTCATACGACGCGCCAATTGGGAGGTGTCTCCAGAAGGACAAACACCTGAAATTTTGGCGTGTTAGATCGCAACCGAGAGAAACTGCTAGTGAGTTCATACTAGCAGAATCAATCATCCGAGGAGTCGCTCTTGCTCCCGATCCCACTATACCTGGTGATTTTCTCGTTATGGACACTGTAGACAGTGATATATTTCTGCGCATGAAGCAAATGCACCTCGCAGCCGGGCACTTAGACTAGTAACCATCATTGCGGCTTCATGCCAACTAACATTCCTTTGTTATGTTGTTCATCATAGTATAGGGACATGTACTCATACTTATTACTAGCTGCATCATGCAATGTCCGTTTTCTTTTCCTCCCTCTCTGGACCCTCTGAGTCTGTGGAGCATGTCAATGTCTAATAATGGCCTGGGACGCTCATTCTTCAGCCGTCAGATTCAGCTATTGCAATTTGTTCCTCCCTAACATTGACCACAGTGATGATCACGACAGCAACGATGAAGACGACGAAAACAGTACACCGGCAATGATGACGGCACTTGTCTCGACGTCTGTCCCACAGTACATAGGTTCTGTACAAAAATCCAGAACTAGAGCACACGACCAGAGCATCTCACCAATATCTTCGGGCTGTTGCGCAGCCCATTATCAAACTCCCCCAAAGGTCAGGGTGTCATCTGAGCATCTGTCACCAATGTTCATTGTTGACACCGTCTCCTCTTAGATAGTGATCATTGTTCCCAGCAGATGCCACACATGAAGTAGATGAATGGCTCAGGAGCAGGATCATGACGACAGTGATATCTTCTTACAATCTCCATTCAGATCACCACCCATAGTGCACCGTCTATACTCCATCTCACATCCTCAGAAACCAATCAAACCAATCGTGTTAGGCGACCATTTTCCTCTCTGGATCCTCTCCATCCACTGTACCTTCCCCTTTCTTTCATCACACGTTCACTCAACCACTGCTTATGCCAGTCAAGGACTCCCATCATACCATACTAGCTGCAAAGCAGCTCTATTTGCAGCCTGCGCATCGTGTGTGTGTGGGCACCAAATACAAATCGGCGCAATCTGGTAGTGGCGACTTCTCTATGCCTTTGCATCCCGTCCCATCACCACGTGCAAAGCTATCTCTCCAGGAGGGCATATTATCAAGCGTTGGGCACGTTCGAGGCCCATTTCCATTGAACTTCTTGCGTGTACACACCCTCACCAAACTCTTCGCCTTTGGCATTAAGCACGAGTTCAAGCTCTATTTACTCTGATAATGACATGGGTCTGTCCCAACCCGCGGAGTCCTCCAGGTATGTACTTTTTCGAGCAAGTTTCCTCCCCAGTTTTCCACTTACTACTGTCGAATTACAGTGGTTTGCAAGCATTCATCGACGGAAAACAGACCAAGCAGACTACTCAGGTTCTGACGGCCACCAATGCCAGACAAACCCCGAACGGATGGGTCTGTCCCAACCTGCGGAGTCCTCCAGGTATGTACTTTTATCAAGCGAGTTTCCCCCCCCCCCAGTTTTCCACTTACTATTGTCGAATTACAGCGGTTTGCAAGCATTCATCGACGGCAAACAGACCAAGCAGACTACTCAGGTTCTGACGGCCACCAATGCCAGACAAACCCCGAACGGATGGGTCTGTCCCAACCCGCGGAGTCCTCCAGGTATGTACTTTTATCAAGCGAGTTTCCCCCCCCCCCACCAGTTTTCCACTTACTATTGTCGAATTACAGTGGTTTGCAAGCATTCATTGACGGCAAACAGACCAAGCAGACTACTCAAGTTCCGACGGCCATCAATGTCAGACAAACCCCTAACGGATGGGTCTGTCCCAACCCGCGGAGTCCTCCAGGTATGTACTTTTATCGAGCATGTTTCCCCCCCAGTTTTCCACTTACTACTGTCAAATTACAGTGGTTTGCAAGCATTCATTGACGGAAAACAGACCAAGCAGACTACTCAGGTTCTGACTGTCATCAATGTCCTCCAATTAATCATCCAGGCATGCAATTTGTGCATCGCTGCTTTTATCAGTAGTGCTCATTTTCTTTGCAGGAGATATCCAAACAATACATGCGCATTCTTTACCAAGGACGCCAGCATACAGACCTTGGGCGGAGACTTAGAATTGTGGCATGGATACTTGTAAGCTCGGTATTATCTCTGTGGCGACCCAACAATGCAACAGATCCAATGTCATTCATGCCACACTGTATCCTCAATGGGGCCCTTATTATGTACTCTTCCTGCAAGCTTCCATTGTCCGGCAGGGACTCTCAAACCGTAAGAGTCAGGATGTTCGAGTCGGAACTACTGATCAATTTCTGTTTATCTTTGGTTTAGTTCAATGCTAACATGTCTAACAAACCCCGAGCGGACGGGTCTGCCCCAACACACTTAATGTCTCTTGACATCAACCGCACTCGTGCCGACAATACTGCTTTTGGCGGATGAGAGTAATATTGCAGCATCCTCATTTCAAACCAACCATAAGTATGAGTCCATTCTCACTGATCCGAGTCTACAGCCACTCATTTGATGTCATCCAGAGGCTTATCAAGGTTCCAAATACATCATTAATCGCACAACCTGTCCTCCACGCCCCAATACCACGCCCCATATGCACTGGTCTGACATGTTCCCACTGTCATCCAAACTGCATATAAATTGTAGCTGGTGTTGTGCTGTTGGTACGAGCACCACTTCGACTGTTCAAGTGTCGCTGATTTCGTCTCCCCTTAGACTTGTTATCATGTCTCAATCTCGTTATGCTGATGAATCTTCATCGTCTGATGAATCGTCATCTGATGAGAGGCCCGGACCTATGCATAGTGTTGTTCGAGGGTCAGCCTCTGATATTGTTCAATGTCAGGCTACCAGTGCGGCTGCCAGTGAACGAAGACTGCACCACTCTAGACACGAAGCAGAAGTAAGTATGAAAGTACATGATTCCCTTTCGTATCACTCACCGAAGCATTATCAATGTCTACAGGGGGTCAAGAATGTGCAGCTTGAAAACCAGGCACTGAAGGAAAGACTCCGCATTGTGGAGGAACAGAATAAGATACTATCAGCCAATAAGGGTCGCCGCAAGAAGGACAATGCGGTTGCTGAAGACATTCTGGCCTTCGAAGCAGAACTCAAGGTCTGTGCAAAACGATACGGTCTCATGGTCAATATGTTCCCTCTGCCAGCAGCCCTGCTCAAAACAACACTTCCTGACCCTGCACCATCATTCAATACGGCTGCTCGGTATGCTACTACAGGTTCGCAGGAGATTGCAGTTCTGGCAGAATTGTACGACATGCTCCCCCAGCACCTGCATCACCTGGTGCCGATGAATCGGTTTTCGAACGTGGTAATACATTTATTTTTCATTATCATGCAACTGTCTTATTTAGTACCATTGACACTATCTACAGTTCTCCAAGGCAGTCTGTGCTGGTCGTGCCTCCGAGCTTAACAAGCTCAGGAGTGCCGCTGGTCAGATTTTCGAGCTTCCTCAGCGTTACTTCGCCATCTCATATGCTCGCGACACAGAAACTGAGATTCGCCAGCTACTTGGCACCACTGGCAAAGCCGGCAAGTCATATCTGACTCTGCCACCTATGTTGTTTCCAGGGAATATTGTCGACCGCAGTCGTAAAACACTGTTTGGTAACTGGCAACTTATTGCTAAGGTGTGTCGTCATTCACTTCATTCACATTTGACATCTAATCTACACTGTATTGATAGACACTGAGCTGCTGCCTTAAGGGCAGGACATCACTCTCCAATGAGAGTAGACAACAGGGCGGTGCTCCACCCAACGCAGTTAAGTGGGGCATCACAGCAGTAACACCTGGGGCTGTGGCTTGGGCTATTGTTGCAGTAAGTCTAGGCCTTTATTCATTGTGCTCATCTTGGCTGATTCAATCTCTGTACACTTCTAATAGAACATATTTCTATTATCACCCGACCAGGAATTTCCCCAAGAAGGCAAAGGGAAGACCTCCAGAATCAACTACGGCATGATCTTTATGTTCTTTAAAGAACTGCTGATCTGTGACTGGGAGAAGCCTCGCCTGAAGACGATCATCAAGCATATCAATACCTTCGTTTTCGAGCGCACTTCTCGCCCCTCTCATGATCTTAACAGTAGGGATTCTGCTGATGATCTTCAAGAAGAAATGTGTCTCACTCGACTTGGATTAGCAGCAGACACAGAAGATGATCTGTCTCCGTCTGACAATGAAAATGCTAGTATTGACGACCTCGCTAAAGCTACAGGCAATATAGCGCTACGTGATTCCAATGAGGCTCCTACTCCTTTGTCAACTATCACTACGACGTCAACCCTCACTGCCAGTGTAGCAACCAACTCTTCGCTGATCACCAGTCTTCAAGTTCATCATGGACCTGGACCAGATGAGATTGTTGGAGAGGTCACAGTAGTCGAAGAGGTTGTCAAGACGAAGTCTAAGGCTGGTCAGTCCAAGAAGTCAAAGGTGTTACAGGATGGAGGCGCTGAGGCCCCAAAATGACGTGGCCGTTCGAAGAAATGTTAATACTAATACATATCCCAACTTTTCTCCTGATTATTGATACAGCTACAGTTACTCACAATTTATCTCTCTTCAAGTAGTCACTTAGATTCAGCGGTCCTGATGTCAAGTGTCTGCTCTTAAAATTTTGATGATAGCTAGTACCAATACAATGAATCAAATAAGTATACCAAGTTCACCATGAACTTCGCAATCTCTGTGCAGTGATTATGTCAGCATTGCAACACACATCGCTGGCATTTTGGTTTCTCTTTTGAACTTAGTCCACATCTCCCTTAAACTATAATGTCTACAACGACGCTGCAGATTTGCCCAAGCTTGTCGAAGGTCTCGAGCATCTGTTGGAGTCTGACCTCTGTGTCTAGGCTTGGATTGCTTATACTGGTGAGCACATTGTCGCTGGTGCCAGTGAGCTGCACTTTAATTGGAAATTTGCTTGAAGGTAAACAGCTATAAAAATTTATCTACTTGCTGGTCCATCTCGTTAGTCTGACCCTTATTGTAGGATCTCCAAGAAGACCACGTTGGTGTTCTTCTCAAGGTATCTGACCCTGTCGTCGACGGCTACCACGTGACTGTCAAGGCTGAGTCCACGATCACGACCTTGTCCAAGTCGCAGAATAAACACAGCCGTCTCTACACCAAAGCAATGCCTCTCGATGAGGAACTCACCAAGGAAATTGAGGCTGGTACTGTCAACTCCTGTGACGATGTCATCGATGCAAGAAAGATCTGGTGTTTCGGTCCCGATACCACTGGCCCCAACTTGCTCATCGATGTTACCAATGGTGTGCAGTACCTTAACGAAATCAAGGACTCTGCCTTCCAGTGGGCAACCAAGGAAGGTGTCTGTGCTGAGGAGAACATGTGTGGTATCCGTTTCAATGTCCTTGATGTCACTGTAAGTTCACTTCATACCTACTTGTATTACATCTTCTTATGCGAAGTTGACAGCTGCACATTGATGCTATCCATCATGGCGGTGGACAAATCATTCCTACGTGTCATCGTGTCTGCTATGCTGCATGTTTGCTTGCTACCCCTGGTCTCCAGGAGCCGGTGTATCTCAGTACGTCCCGCTTGCCTCATAATTTTACAGGGTGCTGATACCATTCATAGTCGAGCAAGAACGCCCATGTTCACCATCAAGGCGTACCTCCCCGTCATGGAGTCCTTCGGCTTCAACAGTGATCTCTGCTCACAGACAGCTGGTCAAGCCTTCCCCCAGAGTGACATTGTGTTCGACCACTAGGAGATCATGAATGGATGTGCGTAATTGTGTGACGTATGAAGACTGTTAATACTAATGAAATCCATCAGCTCCTCTTGAAGCAAGATCGAAGAGTTCGTCAGGGGCATTCGTATGCGCAAGGGTCTCCGCAGGACTTGCGAGTGCCAGTATAATGAATTCATGCGACTGTTAGATGTTTCGAAATTGATCATAATGTACAACTATATATCCATTATAATGCGCAATAAAATTTATGTTGTAATTGGCAGAATACTATGGGAATAATTGACATGTGCAATGCAAACCCATCGTAATGCGCAAGCCAAAGATCACCATTATATTGAAAATTAATTGCAATGACACCCAAAAAAATTGAAAACATAGTGGAATTGGAAAATGTAATGAGCATTAGAGGTGTAAATGTAACGTTTATGGCGTCATTATAATATGTATTCCAAACCGTGGCTTCTATTGCAATGGCTTGCCAATCACGTGTGATATTGGGACTATTACAAAGCATCCTAATCGGTTGAAATCAATTTCCGAGATTTCCGACACAGCTTACTTGATCTCGTGCAACCATTCAATATGTACTGCTGCACGAGGCCTTCAGTATATCTACAAGCTTTCTCACTCATTGGGCGGTTCATCGTCGCGTCGAGTGCCTGTTTTTACTGGCAGCTGAGCCTTCTCCACTGAGGGAACACTTGCTTCAAGCAATGGGTAAAGCGTGAACGAAAAAAAAACAGGAGCCTTCCTAAGCCAAGATTATGGGAATGAAAGTCGGTAAATATGAACGAGGGCTTGTCTCGTTGAAATGTTAGTGTACGCTAGGTATAGGTAAGTGTGGTTCTGATGGTGCAAATAGACGATCAAAATGAGGAAAGTAGTAAGAAGGTGAAGTAGAGGTTGGGAATATATGGTTCCATCTCGTATTCGTGTCACCACCCAATCGAAACGCTAGGGTGCATCAGGACACTCATGAATCGCTTAGCCTACGCTCTTTCTCATTTTTGCGGCTGTATTGAGCACCGTCAGAAACTCATCAACTTTAGCCCAACCCTCATCCATATTTCGAAATTGTGGTGTGGGGTCCACGTCCAAAAGCGGTCCAAAGCGGTCCACACCGGACAAGTTGGGCACTAACGTATGCAATTGACAGGCCACGGCAACGGGGTCGACAATCGGAGACATGCCCACAAAAATGCTGGTGATATTCTCGTTGGGAATGGTTTTGGTGAACGGCTCGCTATCGGTATCTACCGAGCATGCGCAGAAGGTCATGTCAATGGTGCGCAAGGCCGGGCAATGTTGTATGAGGTATATGAATCCTATGAAGGTGAGAGATGGTGGGACCAGCCAACGACACCCACTTCCAAAGTAAAATTCCTGGAGCAGAGGCCAGGATTGCGCCATTCTCTTGAGTGATGTATCGTCAATGGCCGAAGCGCAGATCCAATCGAGGTCTACCTTTGTCAAGCGACTCAAGGACAATAACGGGGCAATCACATCAAAGGCAAGTGCAAAATGGGAATCAGCGAGTATGTCTTCGTCTTCCAGGGAGAAGAGGGGGGGCTCGAAGCTGACACTGAGGTGTTCGAGAGCAGGAGAGAAGTGCTTTGAAAATGAGACGATGAATTCTGGAACAACCAGTGGATCATAAGGTGCCCCCCAAGGGTTTAAATCGATGTCCAACGCTACTGATCGACAGCAAAGAAAACGGATGTTTCTAAGACAGTGAGCAAGAGCAAAAAGCGACGGTGCAGCGATATGCACCAGATTGATTTGGGAGATAAATTCTGGGCCATCGGTTTGTGTGCTGTCAATATTGTATGTCCTGAAGTAAAGAGACTTCAATGATGGCAAAGAAGCCAAGTGACATAGCGCTTGTGTGTTAAGAACCCCTGTCTCAAGATGGAAAAGCTCCCGCGAACCACATACGGCGTCGGATATTATGTCTGAATTGTCTTCAGAATCACCTTGGTATACACACTTGAATTCCCGAATGGATGGACACCGAGCTCCAAGGGAAGTTAACAAGGCTGATTTGGCAAAGGAGGGTACCCAGAAGGTTCCTGAACTACTAGAGCGCAGCTCCAACGATCTGATAGTTGGCACAAGGAGGCAACGCAATAGTGGAATGAAGCATTCTTGGTCATTGAACCAATGCAACCTACAAAGGTTCGGCAACAGTGTGAGTGATGGCGCAGAAATGAGCGCCTGCACAATTCGGTCGTCTATGACATCTGACTCAGAAGGTTCAAAGGTCAAGGAGCGGATACGGTGTGCATATTGAGAAAAAATGCTCCACTCTCTTGCGAAGGGAGGTCTGATGAACGTCTATTTGAAAATTATGGGAATTCATATGTCGACCTGCATCATGATTGAAAATGTCTAAGCTCACCAACTTTCCTAGGCCCAGCACATCTCTATCATGGACACCTTCAGGGAAGCACAAGATGAGTGGATCGAATCCATCGATATGTTTCCAAAGCGTATCAAGCGCGGGCTCCTTGAATGTCCTACAGGTTCTTGCAAGAGCAGCAAGTGTGCCATGAGAGATTACTGAGATATAGTCTTCATGGATAATTGCGAATATATCAAGTAGGATTTCTGCTGGCAAGAGACAGACATGCATGACAAAAGTTGCACGAGTTTGCCGCCACTGCTGACCACGGCCAAGAAGCAACTTGACACTGTCACGCCTCCTTAAGTCACGCCGTAGCACCTGCGATCACTGTCAATTATTATTACACTGGAGTCAGGTCTAAGTCAGAGGAAAGACCTATTCGTAATTTAATCTACACTATACATTATCGGTGGAGTATGGGTACATTCTACTATAGATGCAACATATGTAGTCAAGTGAAAACCAAGCCAGTGTTCGATCAATATGAATGCCGAGTCTAGAATCGCCAACCTCACTGCATGCCCAAGGAGCCCATAAAACTCGACAGATCAAGTCCCTCGTACTCATCTTCTGCGGGAATGTCTTCGAGGCCTGCCAGGAGGTTCTTCTGGCTAACAGGACCCGTTGGCGCCTTCGCCTTCTTCTTTGCCGTCGCGTCTTCATCTTCCGTTGTTCGTTTGAAAAGATCTAAAACAAGATCTGTATCCATCGACGCCAGACCGGAGTTCTGCTGCGTCACAACCGAGTTCGCAATGTTGAGCTTGAAGCGTTGCAAACTATCGAACGTTGTCAGGGACAAGATACAAAAAAAAAAAAAAAACTAACCCCATGATCTTCTCTTCCAGTGTGCCCTTCGTGATCAAGCGATACACATTAACGACCTTCTTTTGTCCAATGCGGTGAGCTCTGTCCATAGCCTGAAGATCCTTCATGGGATTCCAGTCATGTTCCACAAATATTACAGTATCTGCTCCAGTGAGCGTCAGACCAAGCCCACCAACGTGCGTTGTCAATAAGAGGCAGTCAATACTGGGATCCGAGTTGAATGTTTGAACAATAGCATGACGCTTGTTAGGGTCGGTTCCACCATCGAGTCGCATGTATGTGACGGAAGGCATATATTGCTTGAAGAGATCATTTTCGATGATGTCCAACATTTGCTTCATCTGACAGAAGATTAGAGCGCGATGCTGGGAGAATGCACTGCTTGACTCCGACAAGCTTTCCGCAGGATCGTTCTTCCCGCTTTCACCAGTAACCGAAGGACTGCCTCCAATACCGCAATCTGTCAGTAGTTGCCTGCCCCGCATTTAAGTATTACAACTATACACACAGAGAAAGACAATACCGTAAAGCAAGTAATTTCGGTGCGTGCTGAATATTGTTCAAGCTGTTAATTTTGCAATTCATCTTGGCAAGTGCTGCAATGACAGCGTCTCGGTTGGTCTTCAGGATCAGTGAAGGATGATTGCAAAGTTTGCGGAGGTACTGTAGTGATTGGAAAACATGCTGTTGTGGAGCATCCTTGACATCTCCTTGGATGGCATCCTCCACATTCGTCTTGGCCTGTGAGCTGGAGAAGTCGTCGTACAGCATTTTTTGCACCTCTGACAGCTCACAGTAGTAGTCCTGAATGATCTTCGGGGGTAGGTCATTCAAGACATCCTCTTTCAGCCGGCGTAATAGGAAGGGCAGGACTTGCTTATGCAGAGCTTCGAGAGCAAGAGCAGCTATAGAGAATTTGGTTAACAGCGAAACAGTTCTCAGGACGTATCACTTACCAGCTTCACCAGTCTTCGCCTTTCCATCACGATTTGACAGGATTGGCTTGCTGAATCGCTCGTTGAACGACGTTTCGGTCCCAAGGAAGCCAGGCATCAAGAAGTCAAAAAGACTCCAAAGCTCTAACACGTTATTCTGGATTGGAGTGCCCGAAAGAATGAGACGATGCTGTGCATGTATAGCCTTGACAGCTTTTGTGAGTTTGGTCTTCGCGTTCTTGATCACGTGCCCTTCGTCCAGGATGCAGTATAGCCAGTTGTAATCTTCTAGGCTCGCAATATCGTTCCGCACAACTTCGTATGAAGTGATGACCACATCTTTCTTGGATAATTTAGGAAGAAGTCTTGCGCGCTCCTTGGAATTGCCGGTATAGAGAATGGGTTGCAAGTTCTCAGAGTATTTTAGAATCTCGTAGTACCAGTGACCGGTAAGAGTAGGAGGGCAGATGATAAGCGATGGAAGATGAACAGCATCAGACGATTCTGTATCTTCATACTTTTTAGCTCGCTCTGCGTGCTTGCTGGCTAGTATGCATATGGACTGCAAAGTTTTACCAAGACCCATGTCTAGAATATGATAAAATGAGGTGGGAAGTTTAAAGGAAATTCAAACACACCATCACAAAGAATCCCGTGCAACTGATACTTAGCCAAGAACGCCAGCCAATTGACACCTTCTTGCTGGTATTTGCGAAGCTCCGCCTTGATAGGAACAGGTATGGTGTACTGTTCAACTTTGCTGCCATCAAGAAGTTGGGTGAGGAATTGTCGCTCCGTTTCGCGCCTCTTGAGCAGCTCCTCAGGGAAACTAGTAGGATCAGGCAGACCGGCCTGAAAAATATGTAAGCGTAAGGAATGTATACCAGGTAATAGCACAAACCTCCAAGGGAACCATTTTAATCAAGGACGCAAATGTATTGGTGGTCGCAGAGCGAATGTCATCATCGGGATCGCTCATGCGCCCCAGAACAGGAACAATAAGAAAGATCACGTAGGGAAGTGCTTTGATGTCGAGATGCTGGACGATATCTGCACGAGGTATGACAGACAGAACATTAAAGATAGTTGAACACGTACGATAGATGGCTTCTGCAGCACCCTGACGGTTTGATAACACGATAGCGTCTCCTAGTAACGGAATGATCTTCTCGATGGCAAACAGCATGGCGTCGGAGGTCATCACATTACATATGGTAGCGAAACAGCGTGCAGCTGCCTGTCGAATAATGGCATAACGACTACGCAACGCCATTGCGATAGCGGGGAACAACTCTGCAAGCTTGGGCCAAAGATCCGGGTGAAAGGAAGGCACAACGGCTTCGAGGACACTAAGTGAGTCAATTACATCTTGTCCATATTGTTTGTCCATGAGGGCGTCAGCTTCGTGTGGTAACGCTGAGTAGGGGTCAGGAAAATGAGAAACTCGGAAATAATTTCGCACCTGTTGTGCAGGCACTCAGCAAGCCTCCTGCCATGGAAATCCACATCTTCGGGATCACCTGAAGGAGCTGGGATCCAAATTTGGATGACAGCTGATCGAATGCTAGGCAAGCTCCTCGTCTTGATAGTTGTGCTGTTGCAGCGTCATCGCTCGACTTGGCACTATCAGCGCCCTTCGAACTATCTTTGCCGTTCTTTGCTTGCTGTGTCGTTTGCTTTGACCAAGAAGTGAGGGATAGGATACCCTTGTAGACAGATCGCGAATAGGCAAAGGTTGGTGTTTGCTCCACATCTTGACACAAGAATGTACACAAATTCTTGACAATTTTGTCGGGCGGTTGCGTGATATTGTGTTGGAAGCAGAAATCGATGAATAGTGCTACTGCCACAGCTGAGCGGGTTTGGAGATCCAGATTTTCCTCGTTCTGGAACAAGGTGAGCTTTTTTGTTGGCAATCGGAACTCAACAATCAACGTACCTTGATGCCGTTCATAATTCCCTTGACCACAGGACTAACTTTATCTGGGGTACTTCGGAATGCAACGAAGGCGGCTGCAAAAGCCGCTGAAACACGAGTGTCGTGCTGTGTCTTGACCTGAGAGTATTGTTCAATGCTGATCACGACCTTCTGTCTCTTCTCGGCGATAACTCCCAACTCGCGTTTCTTCGTACGCCCAAGGCTATCCTTCAATTTCATGTACATCGGACCAACCGCTTCTTCTGCAGTCTCGATGGTGAAGCTGTTTGGTTTTGTACCAGTGATATCAATCTCGTCACCAAGATGCGGAATCAAGGATATGGGAATCTTGCAATCAGTTGCAAAACAACGAAGGAGCGCAGCGCATTCTGAGTGGATGCGGTGTAGCGTGAACGCCATCTCGTGATATGCGATCGGAGGCGTGCCCTGTAACCAAGCCAAACACATCGTGCTGAGCTCTGCCGCAAGAGGAAACGCCTCGATGATGAGTGTAGTAGGAGACGTTGCATCATATGCACGGGCCCATTCCTCTGAGACGAGGGCAGCCAGGAATTTTTGGAGCATGCTGGTTGATTGCAAGTAATGCACGAGTATGGGCTGGAAAAGTTCGTCGATGGACTGCAAATGAATCATCAGAAGAAAATTGACACGCGCTGAAAAATGCGGTACCTTCGAAGGCCAATAAATTATTAAATACGCCATAGAGGTAGCCGCTGCGATCCGAGCCTGCATGATTACTTCCGCACTGACCAATGATAGATCCTGGGCAAGCATGTTCTTGTCAACATTATGTCTTTCCAGGGGGCCTGTATCACTATCATCTTCTGTGAAAGCAGGGTAATGGAATGTTGAGCAATCAATAGGAGCGCCAAGCGGCGTCATCATGGTTGAGTACCAATCAAGGACAGTTTGCTGCTTCACCAACTTCTTCATCCATCCAGGCACATCCGCTACGACCTCGAGCGCCATCCGCCAGGCTGTCAAGGTGACAGCGCGAATATCCGCCCGTTCTTCCACAACCAAATTCTGGAAAAGAAGTCGAAGGAATGGCGTGACGATCCATTCGCGGGGAAGGGAAGTTACAGTCATGAAGGAAAGCAAAGTTTTGACTACGGCGAGACGAACATTAGGGATCGTATGTCGGAAGAACGGGAAGAGTGTGGGTGCCAATTCCGTGAGCGGGAGGCTAATCGGGGCCGTTAGATATCCGACCGAAAACAAGTAAGGGAAGCTTACGATACACTAGCTTGTGCAAGAATATCGATGACCTTGCTATAAGTTACGAGTTTACCTACCGCCCGTGAGTACTACCCTGTAAGACAGCAATTAGAATCTTACCCAATAGATCCATCACTGCGCCAACACTTGAGCTTAAGTCATCCTTCATGCCGCGCAGGCAGTTCCAGAGAACCAAAAGCACTCTATCCAGAGATTCTGGAAGCTGTTCAACAAGATGACCCGCAACTGGAAGCAAACAAGATGCGGCCACAGCACGAACATCATCATCCGAATCACTGAGACTGCATGGCCAGACGTCAGGAAGGTGACGATAAATACTATGTGACATGCTTACCCCAGCACTGCGGCATCGACAACGCCCTGCAGGATCTCTTTTCCTGTATCGCCAGCTGTTTCAAAAAGATCACTTCGCACGGCAGCCTCGTACTTGATACCCAGAAGACCTGCGTGCCGAACCTCCCATACATGGCTACCATCACCTTTCTTGCTTTTGGTTGGCTTGTACCCCGACGGGAAGTCTTGTCGAATCATCTGCAATAGTATGGAATGGACGTGCTTCACGGACCGCTGAGGCATATGTAGCAATAGAGATGCGAGTGTTTGTGACACCGTCTCACGAACAGGTGCAACAACCTAGAGTTCACTCAGGACGTGTGCTATGCTTGAGTGCATAAAGAAAAAAAAACGAACCTGATCGGAGACGAAGTCCCCAAAACGATCGAGGACGAAAATGCACAAAAGTTTTGCGGCTAAGTCATTACACCAACGCTCGTGCGCAAGGGAATTTTCCTCTGCGGATAAACTGTCTGAACTCCGTCGTTAACATCAAGCTCGCTGCCGTCACGAACAACAAATGTCACCTTTCATGCCACCTGATGATCCTTGGACCTTGAGCAACTCGCGCAAAGCCATGGCAGCACCATGTCTCGACTCCCAATTTGCAGAGAAAAGGTCGACCTCTAGGAGGGCTACAATGCCCTGCCACATCCAAGCCCCTGGAATGACTTCCAGCGCGTGTGATTGTTGGGCTGCTTTCGGTGACACAGCACCACCCTTTGATGGGTCTATGATAACTTTCTCCTGAACGAATGATTTGGCAGTATCAACAGGGCTATCTAATCGTGACCTTGGCGCGTCCTGCGGTTCGGCTGATACCAGCCGCGCTCTGAGCGATTAAGATAGTGAGATACACAAGGAACTGTTGTTGCGATTGGACCTACTTATTTGATGGCCCTGCAGGAGTTGCATTGTACTTGGCGCCGGAAGGGGGTGGAGGAGGTGCCGCAACAAAGGCAGAGTTGCCTGGTTTCCGTTTACGTTTCAAGCGGTTTCGTTCGCGTGCTGAAAGTCCATTAAGACACTCTCCCTCTGCTACGGGTGATGGCGCAACAGGAGTGGTACTCTTTGGACGAGATAGTGATGGAGGTGGCGACCGTTCGCGTTTCACTGGAGCCTCGACCTCCATCGGGGAGTCTAGAGGAGTAGCAGTGTCCTCTCTCTTAGGGTAAATTTCGTTGTCATGATCAGTTTCAGTTTCCCCTTCGACAGCGAGTTCCTTGTCCAGGTCCATGTCATCTGCAGCACCAACACTCTCAAGGAAGTCGAGACCTAGCCTACCCATGGCCTCCTTACGAGCTCTCTTAACCTCTGCCGCGTTTGCAAGGATGCCTGTTGGCTTTGAAAATTCTTTCCCGGATGATGCAAGAAGTAGCACGCCTTTCTGCATAAGTTCTTGTACTGAAAATGCAGGAAATTCGGGGGGAAAAGTATCTAGATCTGGGGGAGGTTTAACGTCTACAGCTTGTGGCTGCCATACTGGCACAAGGGAGAATATTTGTGAGAGTGCATTCGATGCGGCCGACCTTGTTTCGTGACTCTTTGAATGCAAATAAGGTAAGATCTGAGTAAGCGAGATTAGCATGAAGAAGGATGAAGTGGAGCGCGCTATACGGACTCGAGCCACGACGGCCATTAACTCAGACCACGCTGAGGAGTCTCCGAGAGGGACATGGTGACGAGTTGACTTAATATCGTCTTGAACTGCAACATCACTGATTACACTTTTGGCTGCAAGTTGGGCAAGTTGTTTGGCTGCTGTATTCCTCACGGAGGACGAAGATCCTGTATCAAGAAGAAGAAGGAGCCTGTCCAACCTGGAAGCAGCATCAGATATTCGTATGCAATGACGCTGCGGAGGAAAGGCGGTACCTCGATGTCATATCCGAAAAAGGAATGCGGTCAACGCCGTTCGGCGCGGGCCGGATGCAATGGGTTACTTTGAGAGGAAATGATCGTCTGGGGAATTTTCTCACGGCCGCTCCTTCCCCGTTGTCCTTTTTATCTTCAGCCACGCGTGACGGAAAATGGTTTCTGTCACGTAAATGTTCGCGTGTTTGTGACACTTCGATGCCTTTCACACGTGGAGTGTCGAAGTCCGCAGAGCAAAACGTTCATGTAGCCGCCGCCAGGCGCGCATAAGATTGTCTTTTGATTTTGTTTGCAGGTTACCAGGCCCTGTCAACTCATGAGTCTTGAATTTTTTGATCAACTCCTGGCAGAGTTGAGTGACCAAAGTCACCCGTGCACAGTTGGTAAGCTTCATTTTTCGAAAAGAAGTCGAAAATTACCAATTTTCTTGGTCCCGATCACAATTAGACTTACGGCTCTGCGGCTTGGCTTACTTCGAGTTTTGCGCAGCGGCTCGTTCATTGCATAATAACGTTGACTCGTGGACATCAATGAAACCTTTTCTCGATAGGGCGTATCAAAAAATGACCCGCTTACCGCCATCCGAGACCCTTTGCTGGCGAAGGCTATACACAGACGCCTGCCTCTTATGTGCCATATCTCAGGTTTCTGATTTGGTACAGGATGATGCAGCAGCTACAGAGGCTGTTGCTATCTTGGATCGTGCTATCATTATAGCAGGCGCTCCTGGCAGATTGGACTCCATCCATCAACTCATCAAAGATATCCAAGAGAACTATCTGACGCTGAAACCACTCATAACCTCTTCTGCTCACAAACAACCTCTAACACAAATGTACCACTCCAGCGCCTTTTCCCTTTGTGTTCCTTGCATTGACCCCCCACCAAATATCCTCGGGAGGCAGTGGTCACAAAAACCATTTGTACTCCAACGTCATGGTTACGTACAAGGTTGGAAGGCCCTTAGTTCGTGGGCGTCTATTGACTATCTCCGTTCCGTGGCGGGCCCTGGTCGTCTTGTGCCTGTCGAAGTTGGGAAAGACTACAGGACTGAAGAATGGACGCAAAGACTGATGAGCTGGGACTGTTTTCTACAGTCTCTCGACTTTCCTGAACACCCAGCTCAACCCCAGAACGAGGTGTTATATCTTGCACAACATAACCTCTTCATGCAATTCCCGGCGCTTGAAGGGGATATTGGTATTCCCGAATATGTTTATGCATGCCCTGACCCCCCATCCTGTTATCCTGCTTACAAACCTCCGGGAAATACGGATGGGTTGATCATCAATGCATGGCTTGGCCCAAGGGGTACCATTTCCCCGGCCCATACTGTGAGTTCCTTCAAGATTATATGCGATCAATGCACAAGTCTACTAATATTATCTGACAGGACCCCTTCTTTAATTGTTATGGTGAATGACTTCTTTGCACTCCATTTTACATGTATATTAAATCTTCTCGCGCTAGTCCAAGTGGTCGGTCGCAAGACTGTTTGGCTCGCACCGCCTGATGTTTGCGGTCTGATGTATCCATTCGACACATCGACATCTGACACTGCTGATAAGTCTCGCAATCCGGCGGCCAACGTTACGGAGCCATCGATGTGCAATACATCTCGGGTGGATGTGTTTCCTGATTCCACGGAGGCAGAGCAAGCGTCGCGAGATGCTTTCCCTGATTTTTGGAAAGAGGTGCCGCAGAGAGCTATGTGCGTGACCTTGGCCCCCGGTGATGTGCTATTTTTTCCTCCTGGATGGTGGCATGCGATGCGGAGTGAAGAGACGAGTTTTTCTATCTCGATGTGGTTTTAGTTGTGGTTTTAAGATGGCGTTGTGTACATATATATGTTGATGGTGACCATTATGAGCAATGCGAAAGTCGGAGAATGAGATCTGCTGTGACTTTTCACGGTGGAAGCGTCGGATAGGCCGCGTGAGTGTACAGCATTTATTGGACCGGATGGTACCGACAACTGCCTGGTTCAGAATAATCATTGTTGGAAACAATAATATTATTTGTTCGACACCCTAGAAGGTCCAGCTGACCGTTGACCCTGATCCTCTTGCTTTATCCTCTAAATGTTGGTCTCGGACGTTGACCGTGCCGCTGGGCGCACGTCTCAATTCCCGGGTACTAGCAGACATGGTGCTTTATCTCCTTTGCTCTCTACTTCACTAACGGAAGAACACATCGCGGAAGCACTTCGACAGTCATCCGACAACGGCGCTACTCTTGATTTCACACACAAGAACCTGACAGACGTCGGTGAGGATGGGGCAAAACACTTGGCAACCATGGGCAGGAACGGCTCCCTCGATGACGAGAGTTCAGTATTCAGGTACGTTGCTGCGACGCGTTGTTGCCGCAACTTCACATTACAAACTACTTTAGGATTGCATTGGGGTACAATCGCCTTGCTACGCTCCCTACTGCATTTGCCCTACTCTCCCGCTTGAGATATTTGAATTTGCAGAACAACAGTTTCACCTCTTTCCCCGACGTGGTGAGCAGCCTCGAAGTTCACGCGTTAAACGGTCGCTGAACGTGACACAGTTAACAGTCATGCCATCCTTAGAGATTCTGGACATCAGTCGAAACAAAATCAAAAGACTACCGGGGCAATCAGGCTCCCTGATCAACCTGAGGGTACGTTCCGTGGTTCTATACCTCCTCTTAGTGCCAAACATGCTCTTGTCAGGTTTTCTGTCTGTCACGCAACAAAATAACTCGCATCCCGGGATACTTTGCAGATTTTCGTGAGCTGGACGTCTTGAAGGTAGATCACAATCCCATAGAGTGGCCGCCGAAGAATGTCATGGTAACACCAGATGGGGGAAGGGAGTGGATAACATTCATGCAGAAGTGGATGAGAAATAATTCTCGGCCTCGCTTGGGCGTGAAACAGCCCAGCATCGACTCGCTCGTGAGTGCGAATACGGCTTTGGACAACTCCATGTAGGGATCAACTCTCTCATACCCGAATGCCAACTGACGTACTTACAGCGAAGACCAAATACAGTCCTGGTCTCATATACATGATGATTCAGACCCAGGTGTTACGCCTCATGCTCGTTCCTTCTCTATCGACGCTTCCCTTCCGGAACCTACAAAGTCGACATCGCCGCGTTTCGACCGCCCGCCACCTCTACGCCTGGGGACGCTTCCTCCGTTCAAAGTCCCACCTCGATCAATGACTGTCGGGAGCTACCTGCCTACTCCTGCAGAGTCTGTGTCTTCTACAGATGATCACAGTACAACCGTGCCAGAGGGTCCACAGCATGGCCGTAATGCATCATTTACCGGTTCAGCTCGTGATCGCTGTCCAGCACTGTTTGGGAAGAAGAGTCTGCCTGATCTCCGTGCAGCCAACGTGAGTGATGGTGTCAACAAGCAGGCTATTGGGGGAACAAGCAAAGGAGTTCTCGCACCTGATCTACTGTCGCATGACGAGTTTTCCATGCCCTCACCTCTCTCACATCATCAAGGCTCGTCATCATCATCTGACGGTTCCTCGCATTTCCAGAGCAGAAAGGCATATACTCAGTCACCTCCTACATCTGCATCTCCAACCTTTGGCGACGTTCCTCGGCCGGTTCCCGAAGTCGAACGCCATGCATACTTCAGGCGCCTCTCGGCACTTCCTGCCACAGCCATGATTAACAATCTCTCATCTTCCCTACGCTCCCTTGTAGAATGTGCACGGTCACTGTTCTTCGCTGTTTCACAGGTTTATCAGGCACTTTCGCACTACATCACTTACACCAACGACCGACAACTCTCCTCTGTGCTGAAGAAAGTCACCGACCCTGCGTATACTTACATGATGCAGTTGAACGGCGCTCTCGATCGGTTTGATACAATTTGCAAGAAAACGACACCGCCACCTTCACTTTGCCGAGCGCTTGTGGAGAGTAGTAGAGATACCGCAGCGATGTTTGGCAAAGCTATTGCGATGATGTCACTGCAGTTGAACATCCTCGCGTCTAAAGATGATGACCGATATATGCGGTCATTGGTGCTTATCTTTTACGGTGCCATGGCCGAAATATCGAGTGCGTGGCAGTCGATGGTTCCACACATTGAAGCTATCAAACCTCACCTTTCGGATCGCCGGCGTCATCTAGTGAAGCCCCAACCAGCCCCGAATCCCAGTCCCGAGCTTATTCCTTCTTCAGCACCACCGTCGTACTCCCCGTTCAATGCGCTGCCGCCACATGGTATTCCAATCGCCAGATCACGACCCACACAATCCCTTGGTAGAGCAAGAACCACGCGGCGCCATGCTGGGTCGTTCAGTTCAAAAGACGTGGAGATTGGCAAATCCTTGCCATCATATGACTTGCCAGTACCATTTGGCGCGGTGGTAAACTCCCCGACGACACTTCGAGCAGGACAACGTCACCCGGCGCTACCGCTTTCAGCATCAACATCGAGCCTGATTCCCTCATTGGTGAATTCTAGCATACCTTGGACGCCATTGTCTGGGCAGCACTCCCGGCAAGCCTCCCAAACATCATTGACGCCATCAGCTGCACCTTCATCGCCTCATGTGCCTGCTCTACGCCCAACACTTGACATACCTCCTTCACGGACGCTCGTCGACAAAGACGCCCTCGACGCGATGGAAGTAGCAGTAGAGGCAGCACCTGCAGTATGGGAGATGCTGAAAGAGATTGTGGAGAATTTATCTGAAGGAGCTGAAGAGTTCCGCAACACACTGCTTAAGGCTAAATCCACCACGGAGCGCCTACGTACTAATATAAACGCAATGCGGTGCGGAGACCCAGGAGCTGACAGAAAAGGGCTCCGTGAGGACGCACACGTGTTCGTCAAGGTGATTCATCTTTCTGATTTCCTTGTCTTGGTCCCATTCCTGTGGTGATCCACTTGTCTTTTCCATCTCCTTGGGGTGATCTGTGATGCTGATCTGCGGGATTTTTCTCTACAGATTGTGGTCAAATTGTCAAATCTGGTCAAAACGCACGGCACGTCCCACGCCGTATTCTCCGATCTTTTAGGCAAGATGTTGGCGTTGACAAATGCCACGCAGGAGTTTGTGATGCTCCTGCATGTCTCATCATTTTCACCATCGACGACGCCACGACCATATTCTCCCATGACTGCTATCTTGGCGCCATCCACAGTCGGATTGATCGCTGAGGATGGGCGGCTAGGTGCAAATTTATCCAGAAGTCGCAGTTCTACGCAGCCGAAGACATTGAAACTGTTTGGTCACATAACAACCCCTCGGAGTGCACTTCCAACCCAGTCCTTCAATATACCCCGTATGCGGGACACGAGTGATGAAGGCTGAGCGCTGAGCCTTGGTAGCTTTGATTAATTGTTATGTCCATGACTCATCCTCACGACGCATGACGTATACCTGCAGTTATTGTAGCATCATCATACCAATATCTCACATTACATATTCGACTAGTATTGTCTCTTGCTTTCAAAATTCCATGCCTATATTATGCTGGATCCTACATGAAGGTAGTGTGTATGTGAAATAAGAGGGTCCCAAAGCATAAGATCTATCAGAGCGATAAAATGAGGATGCGGATGTAATGGTAGATTCATAAGATAGTATCGTGTTTGCGTGTATGAATGAGTCGTCAACCAGCTATGATTACCCCGGCTATAATCACCCCATGCGCGTCTCCATCTCACCGCACAGCATCACCTAGCATACGATCGATTTCGGCTCTGATTTCGGCGAGGTTCGCCTTAAGCGTCTTCGCATCTTCGAACTTGCGATGCGCCATCGCCTCGCCGACAAAGGATTCGAGAAGAGCCTCTTGTTCTAGAAGCGGTTGTAGTGTATGGGCGAGGTCTGAATCGGGGTCCACAAGTGGTGTCTCGAAAGGGACAGGTGACGATGTTGAATCACGCTTTTTAGGCTTGGGCAGGGACTGCGCATGATGCTAGTCAGTTTAGAGTATCGGATGAAACGTATTTTACGTACCTGTAATGGGAACATATGCTTCTGCAAAAATAGATTCGCCCTGCTGAGAACTGCGAGCTGCACGTGGTTCTGGGAAGACCCTGTATTGCAAGGAATGTCACGTATCCGTTTGGCCAAAACATCATATTGAGCAAAGGCATCCAGGAGACGCTTCCGTGCTGCGGACGCTTCTTTAGTTGGCTGGTCGTCATTACTAGATGCAAATGTGTTATTGTCATTCTGTGTAGAATCAAAGCCCAGTCAATACATACCTGAGTGTAAGAAGCAGGTCCTGAAACTGGGGAATCGCATCCTCGATCTCTTTCTCGAGACTAATGAATGCCTATTTCCAAATTAGTATCGCACAAGCTCAATAGCTCCAGTAACCAACTTACATCATAGAACCTTACAAACGGCGGTACGCTCGCCATCTCCTGCCAATACTGCTGTCGCGTGAGCACAGGCCTGCAGCTACGGCATATTCTGACGCCGCGGAGAAATTTCTCCTCCTCGCCAGCACCCGCACGACGCACACCGTAATCGACGCCCTCCCCGACCTCCTCGATGCGCCGCGTCTTGGCATCGACGACGAAAAGCACTGAACAGGGGCTCTGGCGTTGCGGGAGCTTTGGAGGAAGACTGCAGATGATGGTACCGCAGAGGCGGCAATGGTGTTTACGGTTTGTGAGTGGATGAAAGGACGCGCTGAAGGAATGTAAGTGAGATTCTCATGTTCAAACGGTGGTGGTATGGGGGTGTAAATATGAAAAGGAAGACATACAGGCATAAAGGACATTTAGATACGGCAGCATCGTCCTGCCAAGGTGTTATCCGCTGCTCTGCAGCTAGAAAAAGATTGTTTCGGTCAATACTCAATTCAACGAACTGAGCGGTGTGATATACCTCGAGTATCACCGTTGGAGCCCTGTATCATTTGGCTTTGCAATACCCCTTTCCACAGTTCACTCGCATCCATATTCTTAAGGTCGAGATTAAAAAACGAC
Source organism: Suillus discolor (assembly GCF_016758755.1). Classification (NCBI taxonomy): domain Eukaryota; kingdom Fungi; phylum Basidiomycota; class Agaricomycetes; order Boletales; family Suillaceae; genus Suillus; species Suillus discolor. Next base: position 846,079 of record NW_024541256.1, read on the forward strand.
GAAGCCCTCCTCTTTTCCATTCCCCTTCCATTGACACTAACCTCATCTTTCCTCGCACCCACGCCCTTCTCAACAGAATTCTCCACAGGAAAATGCAGAGCGATAAGCTTTTCGAGCCTACGCTCTAGCTTTGTCTGTTCTATCCGCCCCTCGTCAACACGTTTCGTCCGGTATTCAGCAAATTCATCCGTGCGGGGCCGATACACACCCTTGGGCTGAAAACCTGGACGGTAGGGTGCTGCAGACCGCGTAGGGGTGGATGTACGTATTTGTGCAGAGGAAGATGCAGGTGCGGATGAGGTGGAGGGGAGGGAAGGAGTTGACGCTGCAGGAGAACCTGAGGTTGAGGTTGTTGCTGATACTGGGGCTGATGAAGAAGGTGGCAGTAGAGGTCCTGGTGTTGGTGTCGGTGAATAGAGTTTCGGCGGTGGCAGGGGTGCGACCATCGAAGACGAGCGCGGGGGTGGACTGATGATGTTCTGAGCAAAAGGCGCGCTTGCTCTTGGAAGTAAGACTGACGGAGGTAGTTTACCACTATCTGATATTACTGATGTAACTGAGGTGACACGGCTGTGCATCACGGGTGAATGCAATGCATGCAGTGCGTCGAGTTGGCGGCTGGATGTCGATGGTGCGGGGGAGTGGGTAACGGGTGGTCGGAGAGGCGAAGCGAGTGGGGATTTTGCAGGGGGAGGACGAAGGCGCCTGAACTTGGATGGTTTCGGAGAAGTAGGAGGAAGCTTTGTTACGGAAGATGCAGGAGATGAAATTGGTAATTCCATCTCTTTGTCTTTGCCATTTGTACGTGGAACTGGCTCCTCATCGGGTACGGGTGTCTGGACAGGATCTGGCAACGCAACATCAATGCTTGTTGGGGAAGGTAACTCGGTACTAGTTGATGAGCCATTAGTAGTCGGTGAGGAAGAAAGGTCCCTCGAATGTACGATATCGACGCTGGGTGCTCGTGTCTTGTCTGTTACGACTGTGATGACATTTGGATACTCTGTGGAGACTGTCAAGACCTTCTCAGACTCATAGTATTCGTGTGGACGAGTGAATGTAGGCGCTGGAACAGAAGGGGGGATTGATGCCATGCTCGATGGGCGGGACATAGGCGGCGGGGAGACATTGGGAACCAGATGGATAGACGAGACTGCTCGGGAATGTCGTTTCGACTTTTACATGTATTTGTATGAGAATAAATGAGAATTTAAGAAGATTAACGTACTTTGTAGGCCTGATACGGGACATTAGGCGGTGAATCCATAGCTCAGCTGAGCAATTGGATATACAAAAGGTCTGCAAAGCAACTTGTAGTGAGGTGAACACGCCGTGCGTCCAAGTTAGTGTGAACAACCAGGATGGTGTACAAGGAAACCTGGGACACCTGTCGGAATGACGACGACCAAAATCAGAATCGTGAGCCCGTCAGGGCACTGGTTGTGCAGCGTGAGCGCCCTCCACCGGCGTCCTCTACAGGAACCGCAGTTCACCTCTCAATAACTTGAAGTGTATTACATAATCGAAGACACAGATAGATATTAATTCAATCCACATTGACTACAGCGAATAGTACAATATACCAGCGGGCTACATAGTGTTATTGAAAGAATCGTGATAAGGTGCATCTCATAATGACAACCTCACGCCAGGAACATGCCAGCCATTGACACCACTCCCACAATGCCAACCAAGACCCTTGTCCCACGATCATTCATCTTCACCACACCACCCGACTTCGTTTGTGTCGCTTGTACTCCTGCACTCGTGGTCGAGGATGTCGATGAGGTCCCGTTGAGTCGGATTGCTTGCGCCTTGAATGCAGCAAAGTTGTTGGCTCCGGACTCGACCGCGTTCACAGAGAACACCATGCCTTGTCCACAGTGTCCAGACTGTTTACAATATACCCAAATTGGTGCAGTCTAAGGCACTCGATGTCAGCACAGGGAGTAATATGACGACAAGTTCCTTACATTATTGATTTGGATCGTATACGTTGGGAATGTCGTCGCATTAGATGCAACGGCCATGCTAACAGCGCTGTCAGTCTCACACATACCCTAACCGACAAAAACACTTACAATCCAGAATCAAACCCAACTTGTCCACTCGTAGACGTGAGAGTAAGCGAGCGGCACGGATCCGCAAAGGTACTCTGCGTTGCCGTGTGATTCTTTTGCATGAATTGGAACGTGACCGTATCCCCAATTTGTGCAGTAATATTCGATGGCGTATACGTCAGGGTCGAGCCGCCAACAACAACTTTATGGTCCGTGCTTATTGCGCTCGTTGGTGCCGCACTACCAGGGAACGAACCGTAAGTTGTAGTCACAGTCTGACCACCTCCTGTGATAGTCGCGGTAGCAGTGACGACCCCGGTGGGAGTAGTCGCAGTTGCAGTGACCGAAGCAGACGAGGATGAAGAGACTGTGGTATTGCCCATGGCCGCTGCTTGAAATGCAGCAAACTGAGTGCCTGGGTTGATGGCAAAGACCATGCCCTGCTCGCAGTGATTGCCTTGTTTGCAGTACACCCAAACCGGGTTCATATCCTGCACCGTATATTGTGCTGCAGGGAACGGGCCGTCCGTGTTACTGGATGATACTGGCATGCTATGTACGCCAACCATGATATTTCAGTCTAAATTTATACAACGGCGTGTTCGTGCTTACAAGCCAGAGTCAAATCCATTGGACGCCTTTACACATGGCTGGGCAAAAGTAGATTGGGAAGCCGTATGGTTGGATTGTTTAAAAGTGAAGATGATGGTATCTCCAGGGTTTGCATTCTTCACGTTAATGAGTAATGAATACTGCGAAATTGACTGCAGAGACGTACAACAAATTGCGGGTCATATCTTAATGGTCCTCCACCAACAGTGACGTTAAACTGGACAGCCTGCGCCAGCGACACAACAGCAAAGGCCATGAATAAGCTCGAGAACATCATGATTGGTCAAGTTTGAATGTTTGAAGTGTCAGAAATTGAAATCAAAGCAATTGAGCATCAAGCCCAAAAGTTGAAGCTTCAAGACGCACAGCGACTAGGATCAGAAGGAAAAGATCAAGACAGAAAAGCTCAAACAGAAAATAACACGGCCAGTTGCAAGTCTTTTATATGAGGCATTTATGCCACAGTGCCAAGGTGAAGTTCCGCAAAAAAACAAAAGAGAACAAGATGATCAAATCCCGTTATGGAAGTGAACAATGTCAACCATCGCCATGCAACCGATCGTGTTGTTGATAGTATAGGGCAGCAATGCCACGGCCCACAGCATTCTAGATGCCAACAAGTGCAACTGGCAGTAAGTGAGTCCAAAGCCTGTAGCACAAGTACCCACTTGGTATTTTTTGTTAAAATTATAGTCAAATCTCGATGCAGTTTAATCCTTTTTGGGCGAGCCATCGCACGCCGGGGTAAAAAACTTTAGTCGGTGAACTTGAAGGCTACAAAGAATACTGAATACAGACCGGTGTACAACATCCCAAATAATGAAGTGTATACCCGCGACGTATTAGAACGAACAGCGTCCACAGGTATCCGCAATAGATATAAAGAGGTGTCGAACCCAAGAGTCATTAGCAAAACTCATCCATCACCTTCAGCGTAATATTCCCCGAGGAATAACCCCACTTCCTGATCGCAGGCTTAAAAAGAGGAATCAGGGGACTTGTGGAGGGCGTGAAGAACAAACGTGACAAACAGTAGGCATTTGGAAGATCGTGGTTGCTGTTGTAAGGCAGTGACAGCAAGTTGGTGGAATGATGTAAACTGCGAAGAAGGGCAGTGAGGCATCGGGACAGGACGGAAACCAATTTTGGGGGCGCGAGGCAGCAGAAAAATACCGGAGGCGGGAAGTTCTGCATATGCCGGGGGTGCATTTGGACACACGAATGGTATAGCAGAGTGTATGGGTGCGTAGCTGCTCTCTGCCAGTGTCTCTGATATCTCACCGCTTGCTATCCTCTTCTACCGCCTGTTTGCGTCATCGAGTCCTTCACTTCATGTTTCATCACAGTCCTGCGGCCCTGCGCAATGGTTTCTCGTCGGCACCTGCTATTGTGTTCTTGAGGCGAGTGCAGGGTACTGGTGTTTAGGAGGGGTGTCGAAAGGATGACGGAGGGTGCAAGAAAGTGGCGGGAAGGCTAGGACCAATGGTGCCAGAAATGAAAAAAAAATGATGGATGCACAGAACTTCAAGGTGACATGATCGATAACCATGCACATAGAAAACTTGGACACAGCTCCGGTCACATACACCGGTAGGCTTGGGACCAGCAAATTGTGCTGCTTGAACTTCGTGAAAAATAGGCTTGACCAAGTCCTAGACCTAATTATCTAATACATCACACTTTGCTTTTGGGTTCACATGATCTCGAATTCGTACTTACTCCTACAATGCTACAAGTCAGTATGCTAAATTACAGGCCAGTGTACAACATAGGATCCGGAGTCCAATAAATGTCCACAAAGCACGATAAACTTGAAGCAGGATAGAGCATGATCAAAATACATCACGAACAGTGTCCACGCAGCGCCGCAATAGGTTAGATATAAAGCGGAATCCTTAAAGTCCAAGTTGAGTCGAAGAGTCATTTGAAAAACTCATGCACCACCTTGAGCAAAATATGTCTTGAGGAATAATCCCCACTTCCTTATCACAGGTTTAACGATATCTTCCCATTCCCTCCCAAAGAATTCACCTTCCTTGACGCGCGTGAATGAGAACACTTCCTTGTGTTTGGTCCCATCTGTGAATTGGCGAGCTTTAGCACCTGCCCCGCAACTATGCACTAGGTCTAACTTACTACAGTCACGGCAGGGCTTAAGATCAACCTTTGGCTGGCGTGGGATATCCGAAAAGTGGACGTCAGGAAAATCGGGATGCAGATAAGCAGCATGTGTTGCCAGATCCTTGAGCTCGATATGCACCAACCGTTCGAGGTGTTCAGCCATCGGACCCTTGTCGCCCTGGCGATTATCTCTAATGAGCTTCTGTATCGCCAACTCGTCATCATCTTTAGCTTCGATTATGGTCTGAGGCCACCACCCGCGAACATCTTTTATGGAAGAACGACACTTGTTCTTCCATTCTGCGTGGCGTTTCTTGACATCTTTGCTATACCCAATCTTCAACGAGAGCTTCCCCTCATTCTCGGGGTCTTGTTAGGGGCTCAGCTTGCAGGCCAACATTTGATGATGGGTAAAGTAAAACCTACCGAACACGTTCAGCGCATATACATAGCCTGGTATCTTGGACCTTTCCGAAAGATTTCTTGTCATGGCCTTCCGAAGGTTTAGCTGAGTATCACGTTGCAGATACTCAGGAATATAGTCTATTGAACGTTTAAAATGGTCCAACGAAATCTGCAACAATTGCCTTACCGCAAAAGCGAACAAAAAGATCTTCCTGACCGGCGACTAGCTGCACTTTAAACCCCTCGTTATCAATGTGTTTCACAATCCCTACTAGAGCTGGAATATGGGAACGACAATAAACTGGTTGGGAAGTATCGTTTGTAAGCTGACTGGGGGCAATCGAGACCAACTGTTGACATCGGCATCCTTTCGGCTTGGATTTGCCATTGCATTGTCCTGTTATGCGGATGGTAGATATGGCGGATGGGGTGGGGACGTCATTGCTTTGAGGTCGGTTCACTTCTGTCGTCGGTTGCGGTACTATGGGTGTGTCAGGGGTGTTATTTCTTTGATATCCATGCTGATGGCAGTATTGAGTTGGGGATTTCACTGAATGTTGGCACTGAATGCCACCCTGCGTGAGTCCATGGCATCGTGAATTCACTTCTATTGCCAATGTCGGTGTGATGGGTGTGGTACTAGGGATGTTATTGCTTTGGGATCCATGCTGATAACAATATTGAGCAGGAAATTTGACTGAACGTGAGCATTGAACGCCACGTAGCGTGAGTCCACAGCATTGCGAAGACTTCGGTGCGGTGAGTATGACAGGGGTATTAGGATCTTGAGATCCATGTTGAAAGCAGTATTGAGCGGGAAGTTTGACTGAACGTGAGCATCGGACGCCACGTAGTGTGAGTCCACAGCATTGCGAAGACTTCGGTGCGGTGAGTATGACAGGGGTATTAGGATCTTGGGAATCATGCTGAAAGCAGTATTGAGCCGGAAGTTTGACTGAACGTGAGCATTGAACGCCACGTAGCGTGAGTCCACAGCATTGTGAAGACTTGGGTGCGGTAACTATGACAGAGGTATTGGGATCTTGGGATCCATGTTGAAAGCAGTATTGAACTGGAAGTTTGACTGAACGTGAGCATTGAACACCACGTAGTGTGAGTCCACGGCATTGTGAAGACTTGGGTGCGGTAACTATGACAGAGGTATTGGGATCTTGGGATCCATGCTGAAAGCAGTATTGAACTGGAAGTTTGACTGAACGTGAGCATTGAACACCACGTAGTGTGAGTCCACGACATTGCGAAGATTTCGGTGCGGTGAGTATGGCAGGGGTACCAGGACTTTTAGGTCCATGCTGAAAGTAGTATTGAGTTGGAGATTCGACTGAACGTTGGCATTGATCGGAACGCAGTGTGAGTCCATGGTATTGCGAATTTACTGGTCTCGCAGCAATATCTTGGGATTGACGGCGCTGCAAAGCCCTCACTTTCACGGATGAATTAGAAGGGGGAAGGCCGGTATGCTGGTCAGTATGAGAGATGCGATGAGAATCAGGGGCTTTAATCGGTTTTATGCCATTGCATTGTGTCGTGACTGGCTCCGATTTTCTGGTGTCCTGAATGATTTCCGCGTGATATTCAAAACTTGTTGTGGACTTAAGATCAGGAATTTCTGAAGGCCGAGAAATAATGCTCACACTTCCGAGATTTCCACCACAGCCGATGTGGTTTGAAGAGAGAGACTCGACTCAGATCTGTCTGTCGTCTCTTCCTTATGGCTGACAGGTACGAATCGTGGTTTACTAAGACGCGGAGGCGTGTTATCGGGCGTCAAAAGCCCTGGCGGAGGCAAAAGAAGGTTGGTAGTTGACTGATTACTAGACCGTTCAGATGAGATTCCTGAGACGGCCAGCGACTCCGTATCCTTTGGGATGTCGGAGCGTCGTACAGGGGTATGAAGTGGAGAGGTTAGACGGATTCCAAAGGAGTTAGGTCGTGGCCGAGAGTCCGGGGGCGTCACCAGCCCAAATACTTGTTTAACGCGTGTTGGTGTCGAGGGAATGTTGCCTGCCAATGGCGTCACACTAGCGGTCCTTGACATAATGACCGCATCATCGCGATTGTCATCCTCCAGAGCACTTGTCCGGCAGTGTCCCTGGTAGTCACTTGTAGCCATGGCAGGATGGTGGGGCGAGAAGAACAAGAGGTGTGGTGTAAACACATAGTGTTATCCATAAGAAATAAATACCTGGACGGATACATGAGATATCTCGGCAGCGATAACTTATCATCATGATGCCCGCTCAATCCTATGCCAACATCGCGTGGACACAGCTGGGTGGACAGAATACGGCAATAGTGTGCTAAGAGACAAAAGGAGCCTTTGGGACTGATTTCTCATGCTATGCAGAATTCTGATAGACAAATAACACTGCCCGTGTCTCGTGATCCTGTATTTCGGCTGACCCGACGATCGAGTATATCATTTGCCAGGGACATGCAGGGGAATGAGCAATGTCAGTGTTCCAAATCGCAAGTTGTGTCACTGAGTGCAAAGGCATTTAGTTGTGAAGCAGGGGGCATCACTTTCTAAACGTCCAAATTAACGGTAGGTCATCTAGAAGTTTCACAAATTATCATGTCAACTCCAACCGAGAATTATATCGTCACAAGGGGAATGCCGACCTCAACCACACTCTACCATGATCATGATACAAGTCCGCGGTGCGCCAGATCAAGGTCCGAAGAGGAGTCAGACTGATAGTTGTGGGGTGCGGCTCTCCTGGTGCCTCCAGAAAGTGCCCAAACCGGCAAATCAGTGCCGCACAAAGAACGCGTTGCGAGCTTTCCCAGAATTCGTACAGAGGCTGGTACCTGAAGCAAAATCAGGCGTTGACTCCGAGTCGGATGCGGCCGTGTGTACCGTACACGTACGGAAAAGAATGAGTCAGACTTGATAATTGTTTTCCAAATCCAACGTATCATCCACGTCAGAACTTATAATGAAGTGAGGCCTCGAGGCCTTCGAGAGGACGGCATCGCCTGTTGTAAGTCCAAGCGTAGCACAAAGTGATATGGTGTTACCAAGTGGCACCCTAACTACTACTAGGACCCCGAAGCTCAAAACGCCCAAACGGCGGTCACAATATTTTATATTCTCCAGACACTACTAGTTAATCATGTCTCCGTAATAATGTTTCACATACTATCCTCCAGAAGGATCCCAAGGTACGAAAGCGTCAAGACCCAAGCACCACGCTCTCTCCTTTTGACCTTCCAACAAATCAATCTCGGACCTCATCAATGACCCGGCCAATACTCCATCGTAGACGAGCAAGCAGCAAGGGCCGAACTACTGCAGCATACCCGAGAGTGCTGTAACTTCCATTCGTTCACCTGCTAAGCATCCCCGTCAGTTAAGACATTGCGCGCTCCTGGAAAGCAATTGTAATAATGCCAATCCCTTCATTAGAGTTGGCCACGAGCGTATCGTGATATTCTCGGACGCCAATAATAAGGCGTGGTCCAAGCAGAAACATCTGCACGAAAGAGAAGACACGAAGAACGCCGAGATACGTTTCAGCCCCCACAGAAGTTGAATCCTTTAGAAACGGTGAGGATGGTTAAATGCAAACTGAGATTGACATACCGAGATACTTTGTGACAGCAGGCCGAGGTTTAAGCCAGAAACAGCAGTAAAGCTAATGCATGCATCGTCGGCGGAAGAGATAAACGCATTAAAAATGACAAGCTCACGCTGCAAAGTAAAGCATGTGGGTTTTGATCAACACCGTGAAACAGTCCCCGACGACCGAACCTGTGGATGGCAGTTCCCGGAAGTGTCTTGCAACGATCCAGACTGCAAGACACAATGTGAGGACCTCCCATGCAGTGATGATCATCCAATTCTCGGCTCTCATAAGTAAGTCCACTCCTTGGTAACTGCACCAATGGATATTGGACAGAACGAGTTCTTCTGGAATTCATCTCATGAGCTTGATATGCTAAGGTTGTTTGTAAGCTCACCCCCTGAAATATGACTACTGTCCAATACACTGATTACTCCAGAGGCGATCATTTTAGCCAGGAAGGTTACGACGAGAAAGGTGAACATTTTTCGGGATCGCTGATACATGGCATTTAATCGAGCGATCATAATAACTTACATGGTGTTTCAGTCAATGCCGAAGTACTGCAGCCGAATAACTCACCGCCCAGCATGGCATTTACGATGACAGGTATCCACCATTGTACAAGGTAATAAGTAGTGCCTAAAATCCAGTAAATGATGAGCATCGGAGGGTTCCATTCTTCGAACGAACTCACAACTAGTTCAGTCATTATGTCAATTCAAGAATTTAGTTGACGATTACACTCACCCCTATGTAGGGGTGCAGTTAGTTGGACGAGAATCAGATGTTTGTACAGAATACTTACTGCATCTGTCACCGAGAATGACGGAAGTGTCGCTGCACATGATACGGCTCATCAGAAGAAGAAAAAATAAACACAGTTGTACGCTTGCAAAGAGACGTACTCAGGAGGACTATGCTATGAGAAACAACTCGTTAGTACGGTGCCAACTTGAACTTGTAAGCACTGCGAACATACACACAGTATATTATTCCGGTGTAGCGCACCTGGGATATGTTGAAGTAAGCACAACTCAGTGTCAATGCGTAAGCTAGCACATACGCTGATATATAGAAAAGTCATGAGGGACCAGCGTTTCCTCTGCCCGATTTAACCAAACGTTGTTCTTCCGATGAGATCTTACTCACCCAGATAAGTTCAAACTGCCAGATCATTATTAGTGAGATGGCTGCTCCGGTAACAGTGATACGGAGTTGCCAACCTACCTCCTGTCCGAAAGCCAGTACTGGATGATACGATTAAACTTCGATAATTTCCCAAATAAAATATCTTGCTCACCCCAATCGTACAACACTGCAGTCAAGGCTGCAACTGCAAAATCATGGTCAAACTTTGAGTAAAACATCGGAATGTTCTCTACAAACCTGTAAAATAGCTGAAAATCATCTGGAAATTTATTAGCGGCCACATATTGGGATCAACTGATACTAGGGTCATAGTATTCGAGGGACTGGTGTCAGTCTGCAAGTGAGTGACTGAGTGGGGGACTTGGTGCCAGTGGACGTATGAAGATAGTACTAATATGTTCATGCTAAATATAGTATTAGTAATTACCGCTGGCATGCAGCGCATTCGTTACCAATACGCGCGGAATGCGTGGATAAAGCTGTTCGTGATTGACAGTTTCAGTGGGCTAGTATCTGCCCCATGGGAGTGATTAGGCCTATGACTGTCCTGACCGCCCTTAGCTATAATCAAGCTGCGGAATACTTGAAGCTTGAAGGTCCGCTAGTCCCGGAAGGTGGTTCCTGACAGTGCAGACGTTTTCTACGGACTTGCTCAGGATCTGCGGGCCGACTCAGATTACTCACAAGCAAGAAACGGACTACTACTAGCCAAGGAACAGGTATCTGCAGACCGGCCCGCACAGGCAATTTGGCACTGAACCACATGCTCTGCTCTCTGCCCCCACTGCGGCACGCACTGCTTTCAGTCCTCGGTATGACGATATTCACGCCGAGCAACTAATTACGTGCATAGGAATACATAAGCTAGATGTGTGGCCATTATGTAGGTCGGATTCAGGGCGGACTTTTACTGACCTCTGACAGTTGAGTAAATAAGGAACGACTGTCTTCATTCGTCTATAGTACTTAGTCTGTACAAGGCGAGGCCGATGGAGACTAGAGCTGTTGTGACAAGTGTCTGTTGCAGTGTTTCGAGTAATACCGAAAGGCAAGATGTGCGCTGTTAGAATTACAAAAGTCCTTCGACAGTCAAATATTTTACCGTAGACACCAAAAGCTCTGATTGAAAGCGTGTCTTGCGCCGTGGATATCAATTGAGGGGTATAAGGCTTCCCATTGACTCCCTCCGAAGGGGTGTTGCATGTGACGGCTCAAGCATAGTATTCCGATACAAATTTGCCCCATTTCTCGATGACGGGTTTCACGAGAAGTTCCCACTCTCGCCCCTTGTAACGTCCCTTCTCAGGACGTGGAAATGCGAATATTTCCCTGTGTATAGCACCACCTGGACCCCGCGTCAAAAATCCTATATTGCCAGCATAATAAATATGACAATCGCTTACAATCAAGACAGGGCTTCATCGTAGCCTTCTTCGGCGACCCCGAGGTAGAAGGAGAGGTGTCTGAATTGTCGACTTTCGGAAACTTGGGGTCCAGATATGGTGTGTGGACCACCAAGTCCGCGAGCTCTATATGCACCAACCTCTCCACACGGTGGCACAATGGCCCCGGTTCTCCCGCCTTGATGTTTCCTGTAAGCAGGCTCCCATTAGTGCCGTCGTCGTCACTCTCGTCTTCGACTGTGCCTGGCCACCACCCCCGGACAATTGGTACCTTCGAACCACATTGTTTGCCCCATTGATCCAGTCGTTTTGTGAGATTTACAGCGCGCCCGACTTTAAGCTGAATTACACCAGGACGTTTCGTGTCTAACATGGACGCCAAAGATGATGATGTAAATATCAAGAGCTCGGAAACTCATGGCGACGAACCTCGTATTTCGTACGTGTAGATATATCCGGGGACGTCCGAAGTGGAAGCAGCTTTCTCCATTTCGACTCTAAGTGCCAGCTGGGTATCGCGTTGGAGGTATTGTGGTATATAATCTGCCCTATGTTGAAGAGCGTATCAGACGAGATGAATATGGTGCTCACCACTAAATTCTACAAATGTATCCGGCATGCCTTTCTGTCTGACATAAAATCCGGTTTGCGCATGAAACATTGCGTCACGATGCTGATGACAATACACGACAGGTATTGGGTCAATATGAGAGTGCGTCGAGGGAAGCTTGACTTGGCGCGAGCATCGCTTCCCAAGCTTTGTCATGCTGCTACATTGTGTTGTGTTCTTGATCGCCGAAGATGATGATGATGATGATGATGATGGGGAAAGAGGTACAGAAATAGCACGCGGTCGAGATTTGGGTGTGATATCGAGCGGTGGACGCGAGCGCATTCCTACGGAGATAGAGGGATGGGCCATGATGTCAGGGGAAAGGAGGGAATCCGAGTCAGGACGCGATGGTGGAGTGATGACTGGCAGTGGCATGGTAGTGAGCGCGTGCTGCATCGTCAACGACTGTTTCCCCGTCTGAAGAGATCTTGGAATGGCCACCACAAAGGTAGGCGGCATTGGTAGTGGGGGTAATACGCCCTTACTGTTCGGAGAGGATTGTCCGCTGTGTGTGGGCTGTCGCTTCGTGGCGTCAAGTAGCGCGTTCATTGCCAACTTTTCGGGACTGAAACCCCCTATAAAACTACTTGCCCGATTCCCGTTGGCAGGGGGAGGGTCAGGCAGTCGCTTGCTCTCATTTGACTTGCCAGCGAGTGCCATGGCATCAAATGCCTGGACGAGATCATAGCGTTTTGGTGGTATCTGTGATGGATATGAATTCATAGTAGTACAGGAAGAAGAGAAGGGCGCAAGGCGCCTGCAGGAGCAAGGCCGTGCACACGAGGAGATCAAGACAATAATGGAAGTCAGCTGCGGGTAAGGCAGCACATATGTATGATCTGTGCATTCGGCCTTATCCGTTTGTTGATTGCTTCTTCGTATAAAAAGGTTTATCCGAGTTGACTCAATGTTCCTTTCAAACTCCCATCACTCACACACTCAGGTAAGTCCCAGTGGTAACAAATTGTACGGCTTTCGTCCATATAAAAGATGAAACGCACTGGGCTCTGAAAAGAAATAGATGTCATGCACTACGCTCCAATTAGTAGAGCGGCGGCCTAGAAAACCGTTAACTGAACTTTCATTGTTTTTGCATCCTTCGAACCGATCGATATTGACTTTTCCCCACAGTCAAATGACACGTGGCCCGCCGCGGCATGCCTCCGAACCAGGAGGTGAGATTTGGAGGATTTTCTTGCGCAGTGTACTGTAGTTTACATGTCGGCTGCTACCATAGATGATAATGCGTTGTCTGTCAGAGTTGACGTTAGCTCAAAGGCCACCGGCTGTGAAAAGGTGGGAAGTCGTCAATACAATTGGTAGCGCGCTGATATAAGGGTCGTACAAAAATTTCCTTTTATGATTCAACAACTTGAAATTTTAAACTTCAGTGCGCAACCGCATTGTTATGACCCCTCGTGCAGATCTTCAGGAGTCTACTTTCTAGTCCAACGACCGCGTATACAGCAACGAGCTGCACCATCCTATCAGAAATGGCGGATGCACAAGTCCTTTGCGGCATACTCGAGGAAATGACCTCTAGCATGTCATCAGTGCGAGAATCGCTCCAACAAATGTAAGAGTTTGCATTCATGATAGTCCAACTCTCATTGACCTTGCTCTAGATCAAAATCTGAAGACGACATGGATATGACGCACGGAATATCTCTACTTTCCCTCAAACACCACCTGCTTTTGTCGTACTTACAATCACTTGTCCTGCTCTCCGCACGGCGAGCAACTGGTGACTCATTAACAGAGAGAACATCGACCGTGTCCCCTTTCAGCACGGTCGATCGAGAGTCGCGAGGCTCTGGCGCTGGTGATTTGGTCGACTCTTTGATAGAAGGTCGTGTGGTACTCGAAAAAATAAATGTCCTGGAAAGCAGGATGCGATACCAGATCGAAAAGCTGGTTAGAGTGGCTGAAGAAGTGTCTTCTGGCAAAGATGTGGCCGAAGGTGTGTTTTTTATGCTGTAATAACACCTCCTTGCTGATATACTTCTCAGATCCCCTCGCCTTCCGTCCAAACCCTCAAGACCTCGTTGGCAACGAGCGGCACTCCGACGAGGACCGAGATGCCCATCCCAACGTCGAAGACCCCGATGGGATATACCGCCCTCCCAAGCTCGCACCCATGCCCTACACGACAGCCGCCGACAAGCGTTCTACACGACAACCTGTTCCTAAAGCACTCTCCACCCTCCTCCACCAAGACCCCTCGCGCCCACACGTCGAAGGCATATCTGGTCTGGGCTCGATGCCCTCCTTCGCATCCGACCGCGCCCGCGAGATACAACGTATCAAGGACTTCGAGGAAGATAATTTCACTCGGCTAGTAATGAAGAAAACCGAGGCGCGCAGGCGACGAAAGGACGAAGAGGATTTGGCACTCGGAGGTACAGGAGCTGGAAAGGGTAGGAAGAGAGGCCGGGGCCTGGAGGATGAATTTGCGGATGTGCTTCACTCAATCGGGCGCACGAAGACGGGAGTGCTTGGCGATGGATATGAAGAACTCAGGCAACGGGGTAAAAAAGGCGATGCCTTATCCAGATCGCGAACCACATGGAAGGGGGATCTTGAGGATGCAAACAATGACGAGCCGCGACTGAAGAAACGCACAAGATTCGAGAAGGCAAAGACGACTTTACACAAGAAAATGAAGGCAAGGAGATAGCTTTTTTTCCTTTCCAAGTTCCTGTTATGTTTTCTGTACCATCCCAATGACCTGGCCATTTTGAATCAAAGTTCAGCGGGTGCAGATAATAAATTGTTCTCTTAGATCAACGTCGACCATAGTTCGGGGGCCATATTTGGTTTATTATACCTCGTCAAATTAGCTGCCAACTACACACTTGCAGGAAGTAGTCACGGCTTCCGTGCCATGATGTTTTATTACGCATCAGCATATAGTGGTCAGTGACAGCAAAAAGCTCCAGCTATGGACGGGCCGAGACAAAGTTTTGGTAACTGGACAGGAAATGCTAACGGCGAGTATTGCAGTATTCGAGGTGGCGAGGGCAGGGCACTAACAGGGGTAGGATGGCTCATGATCGAGAAGCACGGTGAGTGATAATGAATGATATGTATCGCGTTATCAAAGCGACGAGCTCGAGTACATCAATGAAACATCTAAAAATCATCTTCATCATCAAAGTCTCGCCTGCGCTGGTACTAGTTGGTAATCATGATCAGCAATCTTCCGTCTCAAAGGTTATGTCAGTGATGTGGTCGAATACTCACTACTATCGTGGTCTTCGTAGTTGTCTTGGACCGTGCGTCCTCCATCTAAATACATTACATCCAGCACACTGTACGCACTTACACGAGAAAGATTACACACCTGATCAAGAAGGTCGATCAGCTGCTGCTCGCTCACACGTCCCCGCAGCTGTCCTGACTGAGCCATCCGCATAATGATGGTCTCGACTTGCCGCGATCTATCCGGGCTCACAAGGGCGATGCGGGACACTTGGTAGTGAATTCAAAATGGCGATACTGAGTACTAAGCCAGAAACAGGAAGGAGTACGCACATCGCTCTCGGGCAGCACTGTCGAGGATGGTCGCCATCATATCCCGGCGCATTTCATCTTCAGCTACCTTCCGCTTTGACTCCTCTTCTGCTGATACATTTGTTTGTGGTGACAAGCCCTGTAGATTCTCCATGGATGAGTGTTTGAAGTTGTGAAAGTTATAGGGATCACCGGTCAGGATGAGATTAGATATGGGAACTAATATTTGGTGAATTGCTTCCGTTACCGCGAGCTCGTCGATCTAGACAGCGACCACATCAATTTTGTACATGACTACAGCACAATGTCGACATCGTACCACATGATAGAGCCGATTACGACGCTACACGACTATGCCCAGCCAGTCACTGCCCTTAGCTTTGACCCCGTTTCTGACACGCTCTGGTCCGGGACTAGTGTAGGCACAGTCGTTGCGCTGCACACAATACAGGGCCTCCGTGCCGTGTCTTTCCCTGTTGGCGGCGCTCTTCCGGTCAAGCAGATTGTGGCAGGAGACAACTATGTTAGGGCACTTGGTGCTGCAGGTGAAGGCATCGGCTCGTGGGCCAAAGGCGGGATGAACAAGTGGTTCTTTCGGTACGCGATTTTCCAATACTACACCGTGTATCCTTTCATGAAAGCTGCAGATCAACCTCTACTCTTACAGCGTTCTCGAACAATACGTATACTTCCAATGTTCTTGCAGCTTCAACAACTGCACCTGAGCTTGTTCTCTTGAATGCGATGACAGGCAACCCCATCCGTGTTGCTACCTCCTCATCCGTCGCGACACACCTCCAGTTCTCACATTCCACGCTACTTGCAGCGCTCACGGATGGGCACGTGCGTGCATATGACCCTCGCACTGCGCTTCTGCGCGAGAACGGAGAGAACTCGGTGCTAGCACATAGTAGTGGTGTACAAGACCTCCAGACGAGTGGAAACTATTTCTACACAATTGGGTGGAGTATAAGGTTAGCAGCGTGTGATCTGTGTATGGAAATACCACTGATGGATTGCAGGCGCGGTCACGATTTTCCTGATCCCCTGGTGAAAGTATATGACCTGCGTACGATGCGCCCTCTCCCTCCCGTACCATTCCAGGACGGTCCTGCCTTCATTGACATCCTGCCTAAACATTCTTCTAGCCTCGTAGTTACCTCTGCGCAGGGTCTGGTGAACGTTGTCGACGTATCTGATTATAGTAATATCTCCGGGTTTTATCAGGTATGCAAGTAATACTCCCAAGACTTAATCGCTCATGTATCGCAGCTCGAGACCACATCCTACATCAGCTCAACAGCTGTGTCGTCCAACGGCTCGTTCCTCGCTTTTGGCGACGCGCTCGGTGCCATTCACCTCATGACAGCCATCGCAGAGGACGCAGAGCCACTTTTCAATGGTTTTGAAGGCCAACCCATCGAATGGGCTGATGCTCCCGAAGCACCCCCTGACATCAACTGGACAGAGTCAACGTGAGTTATCTTTTGCCATTCGTACCCCTTGCTGACTTCAATATACCAAAGACCCCTCAACTCTATTGGTATGCCACACTACAACACTCTGCTGCTTTCCTCTTGGACACCACAATTCCTTCCACGTTCTGGAATCTTGAGTCCGCCTCCGCCTAAAATCCCGCCGCAAGTCTTAAGTACTATGAAGATGAACGACAATATTGCATATGCGGCTCTTCCGAAGGAGCTCCGTGGGCGGAGGAACCGTGTGCCTGTGACTACTGCCAAAGATCAAGGGCGGTTCAGAAGTGGAAAGGGCAAAAGAGATGATGTGGGTGTGATTATTGTTTTATTATGCTTAATTGACAGGATATAGCTCGAGCTGGAAGCACTAAGCATCGACGACAGCGTCGAGGAGGTACCCCGAATTTATCGAAAGGTAGAAATAGAGTACTCGAAGTTTGGCGTGGAGGATTTCGATTTTGGGTGCGCGCGCTCTCTATCTTCACTTCTGACGGCTTTCATTAATGTTTTTGCAGCTTTTACAATAAAACACCGTACAGTGGTCTTGAAACACATATCCTCAACTCCTACACGAATTCAATGCTCCAGGTCATGCACTACACGTTTCCGATACGGCGCCTCGCCAAGTCGCATATCACAACCAATTGTCCAAGAGAACACTGTCTATTGTGCGAGCTCGGTTTTGTGGCACGGATGCTCGAGGATGCGGGCGGCACAAACTGCCAAGGAGGGAATTTCTGCAAGACCGTTGGTGTGCTAGCTCAAAGTCAAAACCAGATCGAGTTGATCGATTACGGGCGCGAGCCCACTGAAGTCGACTATGCCCATATGATTCAGTCATTCCACCGTTTCCTCGTTGACCATCTTTCGCTTGAAGGAAACTCTTTCCCACATAATCCATGCCTCATACACCAGCCATTCCAGGAGGACACGCATTCACCTGCAGCTGCGCCTATTACACAGCTCCTCGGTATAGACGCGAAGAATGTTATCACATGTATGAGCTGCAAAGCTGTGAGGGAGAAAGAGAACATGACCCATGTTGTCGATATGGTTTACCCGCGCAGAGTGAGGACACTTCATACGCATACTGGCTTGTGATCCTGACGGAGGTAATCAGCTCACACCTTCAGATCCCCCTCCTGCAACAGATTTCGCTAGTATCCTTGGCGCTTCGCTAATTCGCCAGATGACATATAAGGCAACGTGTCAGACGTGCAAGCAATTTGGCGCTTTCAGTTCCCGACGCTCAATACCTTCATCGGAGCTTCCACCTGTACTTGCGGTCAATGCAAGTGTCTACAATGAAGATAATATGAAGCTATGGTTAGACAACAGACAGTCGAGATTTTTGAGCCCATCGGTGGAGGTGAGAGGCGAAGTTGATGGCGTGGATGAGGCAACGGGAGTTGTGTATGAACTGAGAGTGAGTTAATTTTTTTACTTGTTACTGTTGCGCTTATTTTCGGTTTGTATAGGCCATGGTAGTGCAAATTATGACGAAAGAAAGACACTCGCATCTCGTTGCGATTGTTAAGGGTGGGCCTTTTATTATAGCTGTTACTAACGTAATACCCACTGACAACGACACAGTTCCTGAAGCGGAGGGCCGCCCGAATCTCAAGAGTGCCTGGTTTCTTTTCAACGATTTCGTTGTGCGTAACATATCAGAAGAAGAGGCGTTGAGCTTTCCAAGCACGTGGAAGGTCAATTGTGATGTCTCTTCTGTGCACCAATAAACTCAAGACGAAGCAGGTCCCGGCTATCTTATATTTTGAGCGTGTCGATGTCCGAGAACGGCTCGACTACAGCGGTCTTCCAGATCAATTGAACCCGTCGATATTGAGCCTGGATACCTCTATCTCTGTGTTAGTCACATTCATCTTGTGACAGTTTCACTCTTTTCATCTTTAGCGCATAGGAATCGCGACGAGAATATCATCCAGCACGAGTGCCTCCGCTTTGAAGAACTCCCTAAACCCGGAACACTTGTCGCAATCGATGCTGAGTTTGTCTCCATGCAGCAGGTATGCTTTGCGTACAATTTCCGTTGGTCTGTCTTTATGTATCCTCGTGTGCCAGGAAGAAACAGAGTACCGTTCGGATGGTACCAACCGCGTCATCCGCCCTGCACGGCTCAGTCTTGCTCGCGTGTCCGTCCTCAGGGGCGATGGTCCGAAAGAAGGTGTCCCGTTCATTGATGACCATATCCATACGAGCGAGGTCATTGTCGATTATCTGACTGAGTTTTCTGGGATCAAATGTAAGTGTAGTCCAGTATTCTTTTTCATGGCTGACATTGTGACAGTTGGTGACCTTGATCCGCATTTGTCGCGGTATACATTGACACCTTTAAAACTTGTGTACAAAAAGCTCAGGGTGCTTGTCGACCGGGGATGTATATTCATTGGGCACGGACTCTCGAAAGATTTCCGCATAATCAGTATGTTCCAGCATTTAAACGAGGACCACTTACTAACCGTCGTCATGATCAGATATATTCGTACCCCCAGAGCAAGTCATAGACACAGTTGACTTGTACTTTCTGCATAACCGCCAGCGACGATTATCACTGCGTTTCCTGTCCTGGTTCGTCCTCCATGAACACATTCAAACTGACACACACGATTCGATCGAGGACGCTCGGAGTGCGCTTAGGTTGTACAAAGCTTATCATGATTTTGAAGAGCGCGGTGTCTTTGACGAAAAGCTGGAAGAGCTGTATCGTGAAGGGAAGCAATATGTAAGTGTTTGCTACTACTCTTTTCTTTTCCGCACAATGCTGATTGGCCACGTCAGAACTGGAAACCACCACCCCAGCCAGGCGTACGACCAAACACAACACGCTCGCCCGTTCCTGCTACACAGGCCTCGTCTATAGCACAGTTCCCCATGATAAATCAGAATTTTGCGCAATCGCCGTTCAATGCTGTGAACTTTCCCATATCTAATCCAGCATTCTTTGCCCCTCCTGATATGGGACAGTTCGGAATCGGTGGGCAAAGTCAGATTTGGAACAACCAGAGGCATCGATGAGGAGGATCTGTTACATGCATGTAATCTAAGCAACGATTCTGTTTTGTGTAGCAATTGCATTTGCTTTCCTTACCATTCATGTCGTTCAGATGTGGCGAACTGCCTCTGAAGGTGGAACGGAATTGAGAGCCACCCAATCAATCTCTTCTCCGTGTGTCTTCCGCAGCCATTCATTAGCTTTCTTGAAGTGAGCGTTTCCAAGGAAGCCCCGATGAGCTGAAAGAGGAGAAGGATGTGGAGATCTGAGACATAATTTTAATGTGTCAATCAATAAAGGAAGTCAAAGCGTACCTTAACACCAGATGTTTTTTCTTCTCGGCCTTGAGTCAGTTTCCCGCAAAGAAAATAGAAAATGGCTGGCACACACCTCGTCAATCCCAAGTCTGTCGTATAGTTTTTGGGCAGGCAAGCCCCAGGCAAAGAAGACAACCCCTCTTCCGTCCGGGCGGTCGAGGACAGCTCGGATAACAGCATCGGTGAAGGTCTCCCAGCCTTTTTTTGAATGCGAGTTGGCATTATGCGCCCGTACAGTCAAGCAGGTGTTCAACCAGAGAACTCCAGCCTTTGCTAGAGGCGTCAGATCCCTGTGTGAAGAGTAAGCGAATTGCAAGCTCGGAGCTAGTAATGCGACAAACCCAGACGTGGGGACTTTGAAAGTGGGGATGTCGCTCGAAAGTTGCTTATAAATATTCCTCAGGGAGCCAGGGAGCTTAGTTGGAGGGAGGACGGAGAAAGAGAGCCCTAAAACATTGTATCAAAATATATCCTTAGTGAACTAGACATACGTACCGTGCGCTTGTCCAACATTATGATACGGATCCTTGTCGAGTGCCATGGTAAGTGATGGAACGCGTATAAAATTACGCAACGCGCACCTGGCCTAATATAACGGCTTTCACAGAGTCAAGTGGCGTCAATCGTGACCAAGAGTAGACATCGTTCACTATAGAGGGTTTTGTAACGTCGTATCGACAAACGAGATAAGTATCTTACGCTTTGGGTATACGGTGTGCGTAAGATGCTCCGCAATGAGAAATTCTTTGAGCTGAAGCGAATGGAGTACTCAGAGGGGAGATTACCAGAGGGGATGAGTAAAGACACACCTTCTGGAAATACGGCTTCATGAATTCCTTGTCTAACGCAGTCCTCCAAGAACTTCCCATAGTCTCGTGTTCCAAGTTCTCTATAACAGCCTTTATGTCAGGTGCACTGCCCTGACATGATACTTCTACGATTGTTGCGGCAGTGACCGTTGAACTACAAGCACTTGAAGTTAACTACACTTTATCTGAAGTACTTGGAAAATGGTGTACCTTTCAGCCTGGATCTTCCGTCTTTTTGCAGAGCTGGAGTTCACAGAACTAGCCGCAACGCGCTTTCGTGACACTGAAGTCATAGGACGAATTGAGAGCATTGAGTAAGACGCGTCGACGCGACATACAAGTTGGTCGCGCCTGGCTACGTGGCACGTGACCTATCAGTGGAATTGAGCTTAGGTTGAGCGTAGATGGTCAGAATTCATTCATCCGCTCAAGGAGGCCGGTACTGCGATATATATTTGAGTCGTTCAGCGCCGCAGTTTGAATTAAGACAATCGATTAACGATGCATTGAGGTATAGGCACAATGTCAGACTCTAACAGCTCTAACTACCAACTTCTTCCCAAGAGATATAAACCATTTGACAAGTTCATTGTCCGGCCTTCGCCTTGCCCCTTCTGATCCTTTGTGTGCGCGCAGTCGTATTATCGCTCCCTCCTTCTATGTGCGGTTTTGCTGCGTTTGGAAGCGGCTTCCCGCGTCCGCGTCCACTTCCCCCTCCACGTCTCCCTCCTCCCGCATTCCGAGCTGGGCCATCGCCCGCGTCGTCCAGGTGATCTACCACATTCAGCCCCGGCGTTCCACGCAGACCCATCATTCCTACTGTGCGCTTCGCGATAGGTGGCGGGATCCATGTTGCCACTGCATTTCCACCCCTTGCGCCTCTTTGCGCTGAAGCACCACTAGAAGTACTAGGTCCACTGCCGACTTCCGCCACACTCGGCCACCCTAAGCACTGCGCCCATACCGCGCCCTGTTCCACCAACTTCGTAGGTGACCATCGCAGCTGCTTTAGCCAGGACTTGTAGAACCCAAGCCAAGCGGAATATGCTTGGCCGATGGAGCGGTCATCCAACTTGAACTTCAAATTACCGGTATGTTCAAGCTGTGTGTAGGGCTTTAACGGAAGTGAGGCGATCTCTGGCAGCCGTAAAAAGAACTGTTCATCCGGCATGAGGATTAATATGCCTTCACCGGCAGCCCCTGCGCGCGCGGTTCGGCCGAGGCGATGAATGTATTGTGCGGGCGAGCTAGGGAGGGAAAACTGGATGATGTGTGTTACGCTGTAGGATAATGTCAGCACACCTTGCGATGAAGAGAAAGTAGACTGCAGGGGGCAAGATACGAAATAAAACATATCAACATGGAGAAAAATGATCAGACAACAGCATGATTGTTTGGCCAACGAAGGGACTGATGATACTTTGAGATTTGATAGGAGACCCACCTTGGAAAATCCATCCCTCTTGCAGTCACATCGCTGGTAACCAAAATCGCACCCTCCGGGGCATCGCGGAACTCCTGTGCGGCGCGTGTACGCGCAGCCTGTGACATACGGCTTTGGATCTGGTAGATTGGGGGAAGCATAGATTGTGGCCCAGCAGACACTTGTTGCAAGACACTCGCGACAACGGCCGTTCCACGTGCCGTTGTACAAAACAACATTGCTTTCGCTTGCGGACCCGCCTGCTTGAGGAGGGAAACAAGTGTCGGAAGGGTATCTTCGAGGGGCGTTATGAGATAACTCTGGGGAACTGTGTTACATATGTGTCACTTTGTTTGACAGATTATGGAAAAGATGCACACACCATGTTCGTGTGTGTTGATCTCGTCCGCGTGGAGCGTAGATATGAATTTATAATCTGGATCTAGGTAAATCTTTGCAATCTACTCCTCAAAACGATCAGTGCCCGTTATTCTTACACAAAAAACCCACCCACCTTCTTGATTGCATTGTCAAAAGTTGCAGAAAATAGCATACATTGTCGCCTTGTTCCCCGTCTATCAGGCAAGAATCCCAGAATGCGCTCTAGATCCTTGCGAAATCCTTGATCGAGAAGCCTATCTGCCTCGTCCAGAATGAGCACAGTTGGGCGGAGGGCGAGCCCCGAAGTCAGATGGTCGAGGAGCCGACCGGGAGTGGCAATTAGGATGTCGGCGCGAGCGGTGGGAGAGTTAAGACGAGTTTTCTCTGTATTTATGCTGCAAGTGTTAATATATATCATGATATGTGGCAAAGAATGGGAAAGAATGCGTACTTTGTACCTCCGATAACAGACTGCACACCGTATGGGTGGTGTGCAAGAAGGGACATTGCCTCTTCCTCGATTTGAAGCACCAGCTCCCGTGTGGGCGCTATAACAAGAATCTTGCCTATATCGGAGGAAGCTGATCTGGAGGACGCAAGCCGCTCTATGGCAGGGAGAAGAAACGCTGTAGTTTTACCTATGCGTGGTGTTCAACAGTCTGGGAGTGAACGATCTAATCATACTACACACCAGTTCCAGTTTTGGCCTGCACGAGGAGATCGAAGCCCGACAAAGCATCCTACAGTGTACAACCATTAGCTTAGTAGACCGATTATCGATGCCACCCACTTCAAGTGTGGCATCTGGCATATGCTACTGCATCAACTCAGCTGCATTATACAGTGTGCATGAGACTGACCTTGTACATCTGTAAGAAACCTACGCGACGTCAGCGTGGGGAGGATCGAAGACTATGGGACGTACTCATGTTTGATTCCAGCCTTGGATAGCTGTGAGATGGGTGCATCTACAAACCGCTTCGAAGTGAAGTGCTTTTTCAAGTCTGTAGTCATGACTGTAGATTCTGGACTTGTGCTGTGGCTTGAGATAGGTACGCTATTAAGAACAGGTATTGATGAAGGTTGAATGCGAGCTTGGATGCCGGTCATTGACACGTGTCGGGGCAAGTGCGTCCTTTGTACTTTCAAGTTATTCATTCGAGTCGGTCGAATAAAACAATGAACTTGAAGTCTAGCAAACATATAACACAACTGTTTGTTCTTCAGTTTCTATATATCTCCACACAATAAAAGCCCTTGAAGCGAACTTGTCTCAATTACTTTTGACCTCGTAAATTTGCTTCCAGAATCCGCGCCTCGAGGTTGTCGAAAATGTCGCGTGTCTAAGACGCGTTAACGCGTTTAAGTTTTTGCTTACCAAACCATTTTAGGCTGCGACTAAATGAGCTGGCATAAGGGAGGGCACCCCTGAACTCTCCTCATATAACTAGGGATTTACAGCCAGTCGATCAATGGCGCCCAACATCACAGTATTTCTCCCATTCTTCCACGGCGACGGTCTGCAGCATCCTCTAAGGATGTCATTGTCATTGTTAAAAATGATATGATGACAACTCCCGAACTTCTAAGTACCGGGTGCTGGCAGGAGGCCTGCCTTGCTTTCACTCCATGGCGTTGTTGTGTAGGCATCGTGTCCAGCGGATAAGCTTCCATCCCTGAGCTGGAGATTAGTACCTTATCCGTTTGACTATGATCAACCAGCTCACAGATGGAATTGACTCAGGAGCTCTAGAATATGTCAGTCCCATCCATCGCCAAGTGTCATCCGTCCATTACCACTTCGAAATATAAACAGGGAATGCATTAATACACCTCAACTCGAGTGTCTACAATTAACAGATGCGAGACGTGTCAGTAGTTGTGTCCATCCCCAATCATGAAAATTGGACTGTCCTGCCAATCATGCGGTAGCTTTCAACGCCGACCACCAGTGATTGAAGAACAACCTGACGCTTGTTGAATGCATGAATATCACATTTGCAACCCTTCCGATGTATGAATCGGTAACCGTGGAGCAAATTGCTCGGGCGTTAAAGGTAGTATCATGGTAAATATCTTGTCTCTCTCTCGACAACTTGTATTTGCTAGATTATGGTATCTCCTTGATGCAATATTTCAAATTCGGAGTGATACTGTGCAAATACACCCACGGTTTGGTTGCGATCGGCCACTAACCCAATTGTCTCTTTAATCATCTCTTCCATGCATATCGTACCTCCAGCAAATTCACTGGAAGTGCGCAGGTCTGCAGCAGAGTAATCAATATACAAACCTAGACGTGAGTTTCGATATAAAACCACACGAAATCGCATACGACCAGAGGCATAGACACTTCTGATAACGTTTGTATTAAGACTCCTGAATGCTGAAATAATTGACGAGTTTCAAATTGTCGACGGGCCCTGTGGTGTCTGAGCGTAGATTCACCATGATCAAGAAAATCCAGCAGAAGTAGAAGGGGCCGGCCTGTCCAAGAGCTGCCTTGCCCAATTCAAATAATGTTTTAAGCACGAGTTCGGACTAAATCGAACCCTTGGAGCTCCTCAGCATGAAAGGCAATGCGGAGGTTAGATCCTGTTAGATTGGATTACCCATAAGCAGTGAAAACAGCTTGGTTGCAAACCAAGTATTCCTCGCATGGACATAGATGTGCAAGCATAATATAATCTTCTCTTCGCAATTTGTTTGTATGGTGTCAGTATGCATGGCAAAATGGTGAATCAGCAGGTTCAGCGCTCAGCTTTGATAGGCCAATACAATTTTCCACATTTGACCAGATGCGTTAAAGGACCTGAGCGACCTGCATAAGGCTTTATGAGCGCACACATATTGATGTATTCGCCCTCTACAAGTAAGAAACATAGTCATACATGAAAGCCTGGATATGACGAAATGAGCACTTGTTAGATGGTTCAATGGTTGAAGAAACAAAGGCCGGAGCCGCGATAATACCTATCATAAATCGGATATAGGAAGAGAAACACGCTATGCGAATACCAATGTCAAGGCCATCGTGTGCTCGAAGCTGAACGAGTCGCACCTGTAGATGCGTCAGTGGCGTCAGTCTCTGCAAGTGCGCTAAGTAACCTAGTTTGGTTCCTTCTGAGCTCCGGGACGCCACAACACAAACAACTAACAATAGATGGAGCGTGGGAAAGGTCTGCAGCCTCATTGTAATGGTCGCGTTTGCTCAACGCCCCAAACGCAACTCATTCATCCATTTCAACCCTTTGTCATCACCTTCGTCGTCGTCTAACCCAACGAGCACGTTGAATTGCACATATTCAAGATGTCTACAACCAGGTTGCACCATCACCCGTCTCTTCCCGCCCCCGTCGTTCACGCTGGCTTCTCCGCCCACCAGTCCAAGTCCCATGTCCTCGCCGGTGTGCAGGACGCGTATTGGAGTGACGATGACGCCGTAAGTCTACTTTTTTTTGTTGATGATCACATAAAACGTTATTCATCCACCGATCCCAGGATGATGCAGATTGTCCGCTTTGTCTTGAAGAGATGGATATTTCAGACCTTAATTTTAAGCCGTGCGTCTGCGGGTACCAGGTATATTCTCTCGTTCATCAATTATTAGGTAAATGTTCTCAGTCGCATGTAGATTTGTAGATTCTGTTGGCATCATATCAAGCAGAATCTCAACGGCCGCTGCCCCGCTTGTCGCCGTGAGTACACCGATGAAACTGTTCAGTTCAAACCTATTGCGAAAGAAGAGTGCGTCCCGCCCTCGCAATTTACTTCACAAATTCAATATAGGCCTTCCTGGCGTGTTATAGCCATAAACGCCTGACCCAGCAGAAGAAGCAACGTGAACGCGAGCGCAAAGAACTTGACGCCCTTGGTAGGCGCCATCTCGCCAATGTCCGCGTCGTACAGCGCAACGTTGTATATGTCGTCGGTATTGGTCCTCGATTTGCAAAGGAGGAGGTATGTTACACTTATCGAATTAATTCTTGGCTCATCCAATAATCCTCTTCTTCGACATAGCTCATCCCCACCCTTCGCTCGAATGACTATTTTGGGCAATATGGCAAAATCTCCAAGATTCTACTTGTCAAGCGTACATCATCAGGGGGTGGTGCGCCTATTGTAGGACTCTACATTACGTATCATCGGCGCGAAGATGCCGCACGTTGCATCTCAACCGTTGACGGTGCCCCAAGCCCAGGAGGAGGCCGAGAGGTCATGCGTGCCAGCTATGGGACGACCAAGTACTGCATGGCATTCCTCCGTGGCGTATCATGTACTGATCACACCTGTATGAATCTGCATGAATGGGGAGATGAGAAAGACTGTTTTACGAAGGAGGATCTGACAACGCTGTACGTGTGGATTCTCAAAACGTTTTTATGATGTCTTACCCATTTCCAGGAAGCATACTATCAAGGACACAGAAAGCAGGGGGACCAAAACTGGGGATGGTATGTCGTGATCATGCAATTATTCCTGTCTTACTCACACATTATCTCTTTCAGGCCTCCCGCGCACTGCAGCATGGGCTAAACCTGCCACTCCGACGCCCAGCAGCACGATGCCCACTGCTACAGTTGCTCAGCGTCCCCGGCGTGGTGGTCAGCGACAGGCGCGTACACCACGCCCACAGCATGATCGCAAGGTCGGCTCAGGCGGTGGAGGGAGTACGAAAACACCCTCCATCGCGTCTTCGTCTCGGCCCCCGACGCCCGCTGTCTCCCCGCGTCCCCCGACGCCACCTGAGGTCAAAACTCTCCGGGCCAAAGAACCAGCACCGCTTCCGCCGACTTCGCCCTCACCGTCAATGGCAGTCGACTCGGATGATGTAGGCTCCGGTAGTCAGGATGTACCACAAAGTCCGCCGCGCCCACGCTCCACGGAGAGTGTGGATAGTATACCGGCTGTACCTATTTCTCTGCCGTCAGGTTTACCAGATGCCCCACCTGGTCTCCCGCCTCCGACTCGTACAGCTAAGGCGGAGTCCGTTCCTGCGTCAGGTCTTCAAGCACTACAAATGTCTGGGGGAAGCTATCAAATGTCCACCGCTGCACAAGCGCTACTTGATGACGTCAAAGCGCGTCGCGAGGCGGTGCTTTCAAGCACACAAGTAAGCGTCTTTCCCGATTTTGATCGCACGCTACGTATGCTCTCGGGGAGCGAGGGTGGGTTCAGTTTCAATCTGGACCCAAAGCTTGCAGACGTAAATGTAAATGCGGAGGGAGAGGCAGTATTAAATGCGCTTGAAGCTGAGGCTCGCGTACCTTTCGCTGGTGGCTTTATGGACGCATTCCCTGCGCTCAAGCCACAAGCACACTCTCACACACATCAAGTGCCAACCATGTACCCTCATAATCCCGCCCGCTCCATTTATGACCCCCTCACGATGCGTGAGAGCTATCTTGGGCCATTTAATCCCTTCGGAGAAACAGAAGGATCCTCGACTAGTGGTGGTGCGCGCAGTTCGCCGTCGTACCCCGATGAAGAACGGAAAGTTTCAAGATTTGGATTCGCACGGGGGAGGCAAGGCTCAACAGCTGCGAGCTCGCCCGTTCATGTGGCATCGCCATTGAGTGCGAGTGATAGTCATCACTCGTTTTTCACGGCTTCGGAAACTCCTGCTATGACATCGTCGCATTGGAGTCACGGAGGACATGGAGAGTATGCAGGATATGCCACCAGTTCTCCACTTGTGCAGCAAGCGCAGATAGTGCAGTCGCCCCCGCAGCAGCACGCGCAGCCACAGACACAACCGACACGCTTTCAGCCATTCGACACGAGTGTGAGCGTGAGTGAAGCCCAGCTCCGTGAGCTGATCCAGTCGAGCAGGGAGCGTGCTGGCTCGATGCAAATGCATAACGCTATAGCTGGTAGGAGACTTCTGTTTGTGTAAGCCGCTAGACTGCGCATTGACGATTTTGTCTTTCTTCATTTCACTTCACTTTGCTCTTCAATTTGATTCATTGTCGTTCACGTGTATGATTCTTGTATGACAATGCTGTCTGTTTTTTTTGCATTTTTGTTTTCAGTTTCAGATCAACCTCAGTACCAGTTTGCGCCTTTCAGTGACCCCGCAATCATGTCAGCACGTTTCGCTTCGCCCGTATTATCCTCCGCAAGTCTCTCGTATGCTGGTACACCAGTAATTGCGACCACAACACCAGCTACTACAGCTGCACACGGCCCCCCGCCGGGCCTAGCATATCCAAATAGTGAGTCCCTTTATTTTGTTCAGGGGAGGGAGTCCCAGGTCAGAGTACCGAGAGCCGTGCTTGCAGTGCGCAAATTCTATCACAGGCCATGAAAGCCTCCGGGACCTTCGCATTCGGCCAACATTATTTCGATTCTCCCCTTCTGTCCCCTCCTTTTCCCCTCCCCCGATGGTTTTAGCCTTGGTTAGATGCATGCTGACTAACGGTTGTTTCCCTCCTCTTTTTCTTTCAACCATCTGTTCGTTCGCCAACTTCGCTTTTAGTCACTCCTTCAGTTTCGTCCTCGCCTTCGCCAGTCCCAATACTGTCGTCTGCTGATTTTCCCGCCTTGAACGCCGATGTACTTCCTACGCCTGATGCACAGCCTTCCGAGACATCATCCCCCGCCGAAGGTAGTAAGGAACAGGCCAAAGCAGAGCGCAAGGCGGCAAAAAAGGCGGCGGCGGCGGAGCGTGCGCTCGAGCGCCAGAAGGCAGCCCAAGAGAAAGCAGCTGCAAAGGCCACTGAGAAGGCCCGGATTGCGCAAGAGAAGGCTGTGGAGAAGGAGAAGCTGGCGAAGGAGAAAGAAGAGCGAGAGAAGTTAGTACGGGAGAGGGCGGAAGTAGAGAGGGTGGAGAAGGAGAGGCAGGCACAAGAGAAAGCGGCTGAGGAAGAGACAGAGAGAGCTCTCATAAAAGAGAAGGAGAGGCAAGCCCTGGCTGAGAAGACTCGAGCTGAAAAAGCAAGGGCAGCCCAGGTCAAGGCTCAAAAAGCCGCCAAGTCTGCATTGGCGATCAAAGCCACGAAGTCTGCAGGCTCCTCTGGCCAGGTGCCTGCTACTCCGACTACTAAGCAATCCCCCGCTCCATCTAAGGCATCTGAACCCGTGGAACAAGCACCCATACTGTCCAAGATGCCGAAGAAGAACAAACCCGTCGCTCGTCCAATCAAGGTCCCGAAGGAGGATGAGATTGCTCTTGGAAATGCGTCGGCTGCACCATCGATTTCGGTTTCAGAATCTGCGAATTTTCCACCTTCCAAGACCACAAATACAGTCGTCTCTAGCTCGAACAGCTCGAGGGCACAGTCTGTGGACACGTCCTCTCCTGTAGAACCTGCCTCACTTGCTGATTTGCTCGACGACATTGACGTGAGGAATCCGAGCATGGATCTTCCCAACCATCCCTTCTTTGACATAGCAAAGATCAATCCCGCTGCCAAGATGCCTCTTGAATATGGTCCTCTAGTGCACGCATTGTCTGCCCTTTCTGTAGGCGGAGGATCATTCGCTACCAACATGCCTTCGGGTTCCATCGATAATGCCGTGTCTTCATTCCAACAACTGTTGGAGACACTGACACAGACCATCTCCGACCTCCTGCGCCTGCTTCCTCGGACGACCTGGGACGACAGCTCTTCATTTGATGGCGTGCTTCGTGACATGCTCAAGGGTGATGATTTCTTAGACGACGGCGGCGATGATGCAGCTGGCAAAGAAGACGAAGTTGCCGCATTGACCCTCGCCCTTGAGCGTCGAGCCCGCTGGATGGAAGTGCAGCTGTCCAAGCTCGAGGAACTTCATCGTGACATCAACACAGCTGCGGTACGTGCCGTCCTTGCATTCAATGACAGTGGCTGGGATCGTCACATATTCATGCCTCGGGTTGGCAATACCCTCCGTCGCTTCGACAATATTGGTATGATAGAGCAAAGTGGCAAGATGAGGCCGATGACAGTGGACGAGTTGGAGAAGAAGCTGCAAGTAGCCAAGGAAGCTGCCATATTCGCAGAGACCG
The DNA here is from genome assembly GCF_016758755.1 of Suillus discolor. NCBI lineage: Eukaryota > Fungi > Basidiomycota > Agaricomycetes > Boletales > Suillaceae > Suillus > Suillus discolor. The sequence goes on from NW_024541256.1 coordinate 876,956, forward strand.
AGTTCCGAGAGGCGATGGAGAAAATGCAAGCTGTGAAGCCCGTGGAAGTTGACTACTGAGTAGGCTAGCAGGAAAGCATGCGGTAGTTTGGTCGTACTGAATACACGATGAGCATTTGGCTTGCACGTAAAAAAGGTGTCAGAGTGATATCTGTCACGTGCATCGAACGCGCCCAGACACGTCTAGAATATGGTATTGGTATTGTGCGGCTGACCATGCATCTCGAAGTTATCGTGTCGAGGTAATTAATCACCACTTCAGCTTATTGGCAACCCGCCGACTGACACCATGGCTGGCCACAGCACACAACGCCAAAAGCAACTCTCTCGGCTTGCTATCATCATCATTGTTATCCTGTTCGCTGCTGTGCTGGCACGCCAGCTATTCTCGAAAGCAACCCTTCGTGATCAACACCCTCGTGCGCGCAGTCCTCATACCTTGATCCAGGGACGCTGGAAAGACGTGCGGACGTCACTGGGCTTACCTCCTCTTCCTGACACCATCAACCAACCGGCTGCTGTTCTGCCCCCGTCAACATCACATCGCACAGGAAAGCTCCCCTCGCGCTTTGATCTCCGTCGGAAGCGTGCTGAAGCAGACCTTCGGAGTCAGAACAGGCTTCACCTCGCTACTGACGTGAGAGATGCACCCCGCGTATCAGTGCAAGCGCTAGTTGCGTCATTCCGCCGCATTGCAGCAGCTGAGAAAGAAATAGCAGAGATGCGAGGCAAACATGAGAAGTCGGGACAGAAGGTACGGGTTCAAAGACGTATTGAGGACTGGCAGGACCCAACAAATGCAAAAGACGTATTGACTACTGTCACGAATGACTAAATGATGCTCGCAGTTGACAATCGTACCAACAATCGAGTAGACATTATACGATCGACAATGTATGACAGCGATTACCACTATTCCTCCTTAGCCGGAACAGCCTCCGCGCCATCATCTGTTTTGCTCTTCATCCATGCAACGAAGTCATCAAGTAATGATGGCCAAGCCTACGGGATTTAGTATACGCATGGTTACCACGTAGTATGAATCTGATGTAACGTACCCCATCAGCCTCGTAATTAGACAAGGAAGGGTCCACAACGCGGCAGAACTCGTGGACCTATCTTGTATCAGTACATCATATGCCTGACGATGAAAGGACTGACCATATTCCAAATGTCCTTGTTTGCACCTTTATATGTGCCTTTCACCTGCATATCAAGATTAGCGACATCCAAGACAGGGGTGATGGCGACGTACAGGCAAGAAGGTGATCAAATCGTTGATGATTGAATATCGTGGAGCAAGGAGTACTGACCACAGCGCCATAGCTGTCTATATTGGTAATGATAAGATACATGCTTCGCCGCGGACGTAAGGCTCCTGACCTCTAAGTCGATGTTTCGTGCTTGTCTAATATGGATTATCGAAAGGATTGCCTTTCGGAGATAGCTAAGAACTCACGGTGGCTTCGCAAGTGTGAAGCAAAACTGATAGAGATCTGCGAAAGCAGCCTTGCGGTCAGAAGCATACTCTCTGTAACGAGTTCGGTTGTAGGGCTCTTTTGTGCTCGCACCGCCACGCTTCCTCGCTTGACTCGAGGCAGAAGCCGAGCGAGTAAGCGCCTCCTTATCACGAATAAGAAGGTCTTCAAGCTCTCTCAAGGCTTGAGCTAGAACTGGTAATGAGGAGATTCTGGTGCACTCATTTATGAAATTGCAAAGCACAAATACACGATAGAGACGACTCACTCAAGCAAGCCCATTCCATGTGACCATTCTACTCTCGTGAACTTGGCCATTTCGCTACCCTTTAGCTGCCACGCAAGGATAAGGGGCTGTGCACCATCAAGCGGTATGTCAGCCTCCGTACATAATTTTTCCAGTCCCTCTGGTCCAATCACATCGCGGTCGTCTTCATCGGCAAATGAATTAAACAGAGCTTCCACCCGCTGAGGGGTGTATGGTTCGGTGGAGGCTTCTTGAGATTCCTTGGGCTGAGGAAATAAAGAAGTAACAATGACGTCAGAGGCGTGCAGAGTATAAACAATGGTTACCAGTTGCACGTACCGCCACCTTGTTTGTCTCATCTACTTCGTCGCTGCGAGCGGGCGTGTTAGAGACACAGCACAACAAAGACGACAGGCGCATGAAGGAATGTCGTGAACGACGTGAAGGTTGAGTCGTGAGATACGATTGATCCGTCGTGGCCGTGAAGATTGAAGTGTAACTAAAGGCAGACTTACTCGTTCAATGGAAGCCTAATCGAGGTGAGTTTCTGCAAGTGATGGAATGGCGTTATATAAAGTTGGGAAAAGGATGTCTGTTGCAGGCTTACATCATCATTACTTCTTTCGTGAACGTGGCGAACAATTTGGGCGTAAGGAGGCCTTCTATGAGTTCACTACAGCATGCAAGGGCCGGAAGACTCACGCAATCGTCGTATTTGCGCAGCCCTTGGTAGTTGATTTTGTTGCTCTTGATGATGCTTTCGTTCCGGTGTTTCTTGTTTTCTTTTGAGGTGAAGCCACCTGTGGAACAGTGAGTGGTAAAGGAGTGCCCGGGCAAACTGGCGCACATCTACATCATCCGCATGGATGCCTTTTCCAACCCTGCTCATAGCCTTTATTATCATCGGGACGGAACGTAGTGGGAAGACAGGACGCACGAAGCTCCAGCACTGGCTATGCTTGTCGTGGCGTCTTTACCTCCACCTTGCATTTCAATTCGTCGGACTGAAGTCATTAGGATTATGGGAGCCTACCGGTCCGCGTCGAACTTCGCGTTGAACGAGTTGCAGGAGCCCCTTGAGTGTCCGCATCCGCACGTTTTCGCTGATATTTGGCTGTGTCAAGGACGAATGAGTTTGAGAGTGAACAAGACTTGCTTTAGGTGGCATATCTCAGTAAGAAAGCCAGATTGGAGAGACAACGGAAGAGAGCAAGTGTTCGAAGGGTAAAGGCAAAGGGAATTATTAGCGCGTTCTGGGCGCGTCACACTTTGTCACGACGACACGTGACATTGTGAATGAATGCCACCGTTCGATCAAGATCTTTCATAAATCGTCTTACCATGAACGGAGAAATCTTTAACGCCAATCCAACTGTCTATGCTTCCAAACGCTCTGCCAGGAAATCGAAGTTCGAGGCAGGGCAGTCACTATGGATTGACGAACAGTACCAGCCCGAGCTCAGCGGCGAGTCCGAAGTGGAGCCTATTGACGAGGATGAGATATTTGGTGCGTTTCAAGCCTTCTTAACTCCTAAACTCATTCAAATCACACACATTGTTACAGACTTGATCCGCTTTATTGCAGATCCTGAGCATCCTAATTCCCTTGAAGAACTCAGGGTAGTATCTGCAGAGCAGATCAAAATCGGCGACAATCACATCATGGTCGAATTTACTCCCACCGTGCCTCACTGTGGGATGTCGACGTTGATTGGTAGGTGCTTTTACAACGTTTTAAAAATCTCTCTTGACCAATTGCTCAGGGCTGTCCATCCGTGTGCGACTGATGCGAAGCTTGCCTCAGCGTTTCAAAGTGGATATTCGAGTGAAACCAGGATCACATCAGAGTGAACTTGCAGGTTAGCAGCCGATCTTTTGTCCCTTCTATACCCTTTTGACAATATGCCTTAGTAAATAAACAGTTGAATGATAAGGAGCGTGTTGCCGCTGCTTTGGAGAACGCTGCCCTATTGGAGACGCTAGAAAAGTGTCTAGAGCCTATTGGAGGACCTAACAGCCGGTAGCAAGTATGAATTCCCTCGAGTGATGACATGACAAGATGTATCCATAGCTTTATATTACAGGATTGTAGCGCCTTTGTTCTACTTCAGTGCAACTATTCTCAGAATATCAATTCTCTTGCTCCTTGTAAGTGATTTGTGATCGTGTTAGTCCATTATATTCCTGTATGAGACTAATCGCGATTGTCCGTGACTAATCTTGCTAGCCCACATCGCACTTTCCCCATCAGGTTTCCTTTGGGCTCCCTCACCATGTTCAAAAATAGGGGTCGAATATCACAAAGCTTTTTGTCGACAGACGGTCTGTTAGATAATAATCATCACCGCTCATGTTATCTCGTGGTCCGTCACAAATTTATCGCAACAAATACCCACGACGACAACGAAATTGCACACTACGAAAGACACGGAGAGCTTTTGGAGACCGCCATGGCCAGCTATAGTTGTCACTTACCTCCGGATCTGAAGTGATGCCGATAAGAGTTGGCAATGGTAACATGCTGCGGACTGGACAAACAGCCCCCAAAATGGATGCGCATGAAACAACCATGCTAACGAAAAGGACATATGTTATTCACCGCTGTCTTCGCGTAAATTTAACACGCTAGAGCGGTGCAAAAGAATCAGTACCAGGTCCGAATCGCAGTCAGCTATAAATTCATCTACCACTGACAAGACCCGTACAGGACGATGATTGGCTTGCTCATGATGCGACTTACCCACATTTATGACGTGGTGAGTTATGCCAAGCCGACGCCGAACTGGATCCATCTTTGCGGGTCAACCTTCACACGGCCAAAGCGACAACCACGGGTGACTGCACGGCGAGGTCGTTTCTCCAGAGATGTAATGTGCCTTGCGAAAAAAAAAAACATACCCGGGAAACCCTTTACGGTGTAAGTCGGTCAGGGTTAACCTGACCGAGTTCATCCCGTCACAGGACGCCTTTGTTGGAGCAGGCATAAACTGTCGAAAGCCCTGGCCAGGCCACCAAACATCTTCCCACCAGAATCTCCGTCACTGCAACGAATGATGACGAGTAGAATTAGGTAATGCTCGAGGACTCCTGCCGTTCAGATATATTTGATCACAAGAATCCCGAGAGCGCCGCCAGGGGTTTCCGACAACTCGACTTCGAACACGGACATGATCAACAGAGGTAGCCGAGCATTCTAACGAGTCACATTAACGCTTCAAATTTCAGCCAGTGGCAGGCTGCCTTCAGGCTGATTATGCCTTCGCAAGCGAACACGTAACGTAACGCGTTGGATCAGCCTTTCCTTGAAAGGACAACAGGTGGAGTAATGGGCTAGCCTTTCGACCTCCATGCGTCTACAAAAGTACATAAAAGTACATTCAACTACGTTCAACGGGGTGGCTAATTTTAATCAAAACTAGTACAAGGCAAGTGCCGCATCAATGTTATTGTGCGTAAGGCCATGTGATTATCTTACCGCCACCAGAACGTCTTCTAGTACCGGCGGCAAACGATTGTGAATAGTCGCATTTCCCAAGCCATCTCGGTATGATCATGACAGCCAAATAGTTTATACATCAAAAATTGAATCGATTATAATGTTGTATGTGTACTAACAGTCTGCGAGTTCGAAGAGGATCATATGGATACAGTGGTATTTGCAGTAAGGTATAAATTTTTGGCTACATTTGTCCTGAGTGAATGGAAGCATGCTACATTGGGGATATAAAAGAGTGGTAACCTAAAGACCAATCCATTAACAGTCAGCGTGTAAGAAGTGTGTAGGATTCGAATGAAGTCAGAAATCGAAAAGAGCGACGAAATAATCAACACAACCCAACTCTCAATCCTCAAGAAGAAAATCCCAATTAAAATTTCTCTCCGGTAATTTCTTAGAAGTCGAACCAAAAATGCGTTTCAAAGTTTCTTTGGGCTGGCTTTCTGGAGCGTTTGTGTGAACATCCCACATCCTGAACGTCACCAGGCCACGGGTATCGACCCATACTTCGTCACCATCCCAATTGTCATCCATTGACATTGCTTCATTCACGCGGACATTTGCAATCATGCGGTTGACGAAACCAGCTGAGAAAGATGGTGTGCCCGAGCAACGAATGTGACCTCGAAAATCCGAGGGCAACCAAACGGTCACGTTGGAAGCGGTGGTTCGGATATCAAGGAAAAACTTGCAACGAGGTATGGCACGGCACTGTGATTGTGAAAAGATGTTGAGACACGATGCAGCAAGTGAAGATGTGACACTTACAACTTTAAGCTTGATCGGTGACGTCTCGGTACTGATAAACATGGCCAAACGATGGTCTACTGGCTGATTGCGCGCACGATAGTGTGGTAGCGCCAGAGAGATATCGATGGGCTTTGATGTCTTGAGCATAAAATCATAGTCGCTTAGAGCGTTGTAGTGAATCTTATGGGTGCCAGATGGCTGAACCCTCTGTGTAATGAATCAGCTACTTGGACGTAAACAAAGGGAGGATTGTGATGTACCAATAAACGAGTCTTTTCGATTGATAATGAACTCTAAGGCAGACCTTAGCTCGATTTCACTGTTTAGAAGGATGAAACTGACCTCCGAGTCTGATCCCATTGAACAATTCGAATAAATTGACATAACGGGCGAGCCAGTTTAGTAAGGAACGAATAGGAGCGGGGGGACAAGGATACGAAGTAGTTGTGGAAAGAGTCTCAAGGCTCTGCATATTTAAGGGTTTGGGAAGGCGGTCACCTATACGTCACCGAGACGGAGTCGTGAACAATCGTTTCCCTTATGCCTTATTTGGGTAGTCTTGTATTCGTAAACAAAAAGCGCGCTTGAAATCTTGATTCTTAGCTTGGCCACCCGAAGGCGAGAACAATTCTTCCCACTTCGGTTCGACAATGTTGTCCGCGTGCCTCGCCCTTCGGGAACACGTGGCCCATCACTTGCTAGATCTACCATGATGTTTCATGTTGGACATATCGGACACAGCGCTAAACATTCACTACCAATACATCTACCTGCAGTGCCCAGAGCTCAGTCCAGAGCCCAGCCGCCGTTCCCAAATCTTCCGCATGCCACGATCCATCCGAGTCCAAACCCTATCATTGACATCACACTCCGTTCTCAGCATTAACTCGATCTTTCCCTCGGCATGAATGAAAATTTCATCATCATTTTCAAGCGCACACGAACCAAGCCTGATAAATCCCCGGCGCATTCGCTCGTTGAAAGTTCGACCACAACGAATCTGCCTCCGACGACGTAGGCCCTCGTAGTCGTTGATAGAGACGATGCCCCGGAAAGCGGGGGGTAATGTGATTTTCACACCGGCTGAGCATGCGAAAATATGGAGGCGAAAGAAGTGGTTCTCTGCGCCATGTGTACGAAACTAAAGAAGCCAAAATTACCAAATACACTCGTTTCATCATTGGTCGGTCACACAAGTGACCACCTGGTGGGAGGCACTTACAACTTCGGCCTTGATGGATCCAAAACGACTAGAAAGATATGCTACCGATTTGGCCAACGGAGCAGTATCAGATGGGAATGATGGTGAGAGCAAGATCAACCTCGCCCGGATATGTTGATTGGTTGCTGACGTTTGGAACACAAATGGATCACCAAACACGGCGTCTTGCTTGCGGGGGAGAAACTGCTCAGTGACAAACGCAGTGTTCTCTTCCTGAATCACAAGTCAAGTCATGCAATTGCGACACTTGGAATGTTCCATTCTAACTTACCTCTCTTGTGGTTGATGCCGACAGAGCGCTTAAATTACTAAGAAGCTGTATAATATTCCGTTAGTTCCAGATTTCCTACCTCATGTGAAATTGCTTACCGACAGCTGTGGGGTCAGCTTGCTCATGTTCCGAATAGTATCGTGGTAGTACCGTACGGGTCCATCAGGTTTATATACAATACTTTGCCACTCAGACTCATCTCCCCGTTAGACAAAGCACTTAGATTGTGTAGTACTGTGGACCGATCGCCACTGGGACAAAGGCTACAGTGGCACCTGGCGCTTAGCGGGGCTCTGTAACAACACAAACGAGAAACTTCGGGTTTTCTTGACACGTGTTGGAAAACTGCTCCATGAGGGTGGTCCACGGAGGTACCTTGTTTTGAACTACACACACCACCCACGAAACTGAGTGAACCACTTGAACGGGGAGGGATTGTGTACCCAAATCCGAGGGGTCAAAAAAAAAAGGAAATCCACACAGCTTCTGGACTAGCCGGCGGGAACGCAAGGGTGTCTTCGCATCATGCTCTCGCTGCCGAATAGCATGACAAAACACAACGTACAATACATATCTGTAGTAGATTTTTAGATAGGAATAGTTGGCTTACGAAAGTGGTTGATCCTCTTCTTCAGAATCTGCGACTACGTCATCATCTTGAGAATGTTGCCACATGACTGTCGGACTAGATTCTTTTCTAGTCTTGCTATTCCGCGCTTCGGCAATTAGTCGTACAAACTCTCCTTGATTATTCAACTACAACTTGCGATAAGCATTCTCAGCAATGGAAGGAGCGGAAGACCTACTACGTGAGTTGTCGTATTATCCACAAGATGTCTTCGCTTTCTGCTATCTTCCCAATTCTTTAATTCGGCGCGTAATTCTTTCGTGTTCTTCCTGTTAGATACGGACTTATCCAAATTGGCATTGAAAATCATGACCCAGCTAGGATCCGTTGAAAACTGCTGAATTAATTTGGAACCAAGAAGTAACGCACCGCTGATGTCGAGCAATCCACATTTTCCTGTCACCGAGGGTGGGTAAATTGTGAGCGTGCAACAAATCTTTGACTTGTTTATCCTTCAATAGATCGTACGAGGCCTTGGGTATACGCTCCGTTGCACTGTTCGCATCAATCCTGCCTCCACGTTCCCGTCAGTTCGTTATGATCAGAAATAAATTGACGCTTACCCGTTTTCCCTGTTCTTTCCCTTTTTCAAAAATAATTTTGTCCATTCATCTTTGGCGCCTGATGTCGCAGCACCGGATGTATTAAATGATTTTTTCTGGCATCCCGAGTCTAAATGAGTATTGATATCCCCCATGACAATAGACACGTTGCAGACGGGACAGTTTACCATCTGACCCCCTGTGTACAAATTAAGCATTGCTGTGCCATAATATAATAGAATGCCCAAACCTTGCATCATCTCTTCCTCTTGGGGATCCGATGAAGGCTCCATGTCTTGCCTTCTCGAACGCTTGGACTTACTTGGCACCGGGGACGAGGGAAATTGGCTTGAATTAGAAGGACCCGGAACCATGACGACATCCGAATCGGAAGACACTGTACTGGTACTTCGCTTGCGCTTCTTACCGTTGGTCAATGGGGTTTGGGACCGACGGGGTGTTCGCTCTTTTTGCCTTCTTCTGATGCGATCTTGTTCTTCACGGGAGAGCCGGAGGATAGTTGACCTGTACTTGCTCAAACTGCGTCTGCACAAGAGAGGGTGCAAGACTCACCGTGCAGTTTTCCATGCACTCACTGCTGCCTCAAGAATTGGATTTGTCCTAAATTGTCCTTCACTCGTCGACTTCCTACAGCTCGGGCACTCCGATTCTTTGACAATGTGTTCCCGAATACACTATCAGTAACATTCAGATGACAACATATGAGAAAGGGGTGAAATACCCACGAGTGAGCAGAAGCAGTGCCCACAGGCAAGCGTTATGGGTGCGTCGTACAATTCGCCGCAAATTGTGCATCGCAGACTCGCATCCAGTTGTCGTAAGTCTGTCATAGGGAAATCGCTCGGATCCGGGATATTCGTGGAAAGGAGAGCTTGAACGTTATTTGTGGGCATGAAGATCGGTTGGACGAGTTTGAACTTTGTCGCAAGGAAAATATTATCTCAAGAATAGAAGGATGCTAAAATTTAAAGAACTCGTCCAAATGTTCCAAAGAGAAAGAGGCAAAAAGGTTTTGACACTACAAGCGCGTTGTGGTCGCGTAATCCCACATGTGACCTGTGTGACTTTTCGCGTTTTGACGTCACGTACTTACTGCACCGACAACAACTACGAAATACGAATGTCTGATACACTATTCTACATGCAAATTGGGTGGGTATATAGAAGTACAATTTAAATCCGCGAATGATTCCAGTGAGTCAGAAAATGCCTTCAAAATCGTACATCTCTTTTCCATCGTCGGGCGAAGCAACATTCCGAAGGAGTGGGTCAAGAGACGTTAACTCATCCTTGATTCCGTTTCGAGCGACTTCGTCTAACTCCTTCAATAATGCTGACGTGATTTTCTGTAGAATTTTTTTTCAACATCCGTATTTCCATGTCATCCTGAATTTATTACCTTGAATTTCGTGTCCACTTTTAGGAGCATGTCTCCCATCCCGGGAGTCCAGCTAGGCGGTGGGCTTCCAAGGGCACCACCATAACCACCGTGTACGTTTGCAATACCCCACAGACTAGAGTCACCGTCATCCATTTGCTTCACATTAGAGTCGGCGCCAGAGAATAGATACGAAACACCAGGATGTGGCGCGAGAAGCCCGAGAGGTCCCATCATGTGTTGCCCAGAGTTTGGAAACGGTGAGGGGCCCAGTATTCGCGATATTTTATTGTATACTTCCGAAATGACATCCAGGAGGGAGAGAAGCGTCTGGTGATAGTCTAAAGGAAATGGCTGTGAACGTTTCAGCTCATGACTGAAACACTATCAAACCAGTAGGGAACGCACTATATGAGGTGAAACAAGGTATGATGTTTCCGATCCGTCCGCATACGGTACAGTATACTCAGCGAAGCCGCCACCAGCTTGCCGTTTCGCTACTTTGGACCGGAACAACCGCTGGACCCACAGTAAGTGGTGAACGACCCACGGTTATCAGACAAAAGCTTACGATCTTTGGCTGACGGTCGGGCTCCTCCCTTGCCTGGTCATATTCGTTCATGGTATTCATTAGCCCGCGAAGAAAGTCTTGAACTTGAGGTATATCTAACAAATTTGAGAGCGACATTGCAAGGATAGCAAATCGATATGTCCTGTTTGATGATACCTCAGTAAAGTCGCTATAAGCAATGGATCCCGGGGCTGGCCGCACCGTTTGCGCATAACTAAGTTATTGAATGCTTTGTCGAGTTCAGTCCTGGACATCATGATCGTATGGAACCAATGACTTCTCCTGTGGGTATCCATGAGCTCTGGGAAGAAATATAAGGGCAGACCGAACACACCCTTCATGAACATTTCGCATGTAAGTTAACGTGATAATCCGTTTCTGCACCAAATCTCGGAGATATTCGACAGAGGTTCCCTGCGCGACGACCGGTGTGCCGTTGCCAACCAACGTAGCACTAGATGAAAGCGTGTCAGAGTGAACAGACTGACCATCCCATTCCCTGCCGGATGTAGAAATCGCAGTCGGTGTTGAAACTGTATAAGCGACGCTGGTAGCCGATGATATGCTGCCCACCGTTGCTGCATTGCCAGCGCCGTTCGTAGTCTTAAACGACGACAACAAGTTCTGCGCAGAGCTCTTCCTGCGCATGGTTGGACGAGATATTTCTGTCATTGGCGGACTGCTTGGCGGAAGCGCAGCCTGGAAAACAGCCGTCATCTCGTGAGTGTTGCAGCCGAAACGTTGATAACCCAATTAGGGTTATCGATTGCAACTTATACTTGGCAAGTTGCTTACTTTGCCCTACTACCACCATCTCTCTAATCGTTTGTGTCCTGGCTCTTGAACACAATGGATATTACTGCTATAGCAAAGAATTTCACCGAGTTCTACTACTCACAGTTTGCACTAGGCCGGTTGAACCTGGCCCCTTTGTATGTAAGCGCTTCGTGTATTTGCAACTTTCTGGTATTCAACTTTTTAACAACTTCTAGCGGCCGCACTCCATGATGACATGGGAGGGCAAACAGTTCCAGGGTGGAGATAACATCGTACAGCATCTGGCCGTAAGTCTGATTATATTTTGGTACATATCGTTCACCGTTTTTTTTGCATGGTTCAGGAACTGCCTTTTGAAAAGGTTGCCCACAAGATCAGCACATTTGACGCGCAGCCGTCATCCCTCGACATGAGTACTCTCTTGATTAGCGTGACAGGGCTACTAAGGGTTCGTCTTTTTGTTGATCAATCGCGTGATCTGGCCACTGAAGACGATGTAGGTGGACGGAGACCAAGAGTTGCAATTCTCCCAGGTATTTGTGCTGGCAAAGGAGGGCGAATCATTCTACGTGTATGTTCATCAACTTGGTGCTGAGACCTCGCTTAAAAATCATTTGCAGGCTGAATGACATGTTCCGGCTCAACCTCGGCTGAAGTGCTGAAGCACAGCATATTATAAATCTGGTAGATGAGACGAAGATCCCCGGAAGTGTAATGGAGGACGGAAGCTTCTAACGTTTGTACCTCGTAGCTTATTCCATCGAAAGTAGATCGGACTGTTAGTTTTGGAAAGATCGTCGTATCGAACAACTCCAAGGAGGATCAGCAGGATAAGCGCGCTAAACCGATCAACTTTACATAACGTTGAACTGGTGCTCGAGTGCTCACTGGCAATAAATGCGAAAAACCGTAACAATAGGAAGTATAAAGTCTAACACCTGGTAGAACATATCGTGTAGAGGGTATTACATAATAGTAGTAGTCAGTCCATAAGCACAACAGCTGAGGTCATGCAAAGAACCTGCAAGAAACCGCCTCCATATTTCACGTGTCTAAACACCAGCAACGATCCTACACGGCAATTGATCAGTACAGTATCAAGTCTGGTGTAAGAAGATTCCACGTACTCTTCAGCCTTGTTCAATGCCGTAACCATACTAACAACCTCTTTCCGGCGATTGACGACAAAGTCACTCTCCTTCATCAAGTCATCGAGCACTTCAGGTTTATACAACTCTTGGAGAAGCTCGCGTTGCAAGTTCTCTTTCGAGTGATTGACGAGCGTTAGCACAATAGCCTTTGGAACCATGTCGATCATTTCACGTTTGACAATGTTGAAATATGAATGGATCAGTAGCTCTGAATAGGGAGGTCAAATTAATTGTGCGAGTGAAGAAACGCGTAAAGAAGACACACTAATAACTTCAGTCTCCATTGTTTCCCTCTCGCTGAGAGCGGACAGGGGCCTAATCACTGCCGGAGGCTAAGAAATGCGAATATAAGATGCGATATATTCATATTCAGGTATATGAGAAAGACGTACCGCCTCCATGATGGGACCAGCCTTTTTAGGTTGCCCCTTCTTAGCAGACGAGAAGAATGAGCCAAAGAAACTCGGCTCTTCCTTCTTGATATCAACATCCAAGTCACGGTTGTTGTTGATTTGACCCGGGGGAAGTTTTCCTGACTTGGCGTCTGGAACTGGTGTCGGAGGCTTGTTGGCGTTCAGTCTATCTTGCACTATTGACATAGCCTGTGCATGATGCATGAGCTCATGAAAGATCATCGAAGTCATATGTACTTGCCCTGTGTCCGTTAAGGAAGTCGGGGTGAGTCGTGTTGACATAACATGCTTGCATCCTAGTCACCAAGTGCATAAGAATGTAGAAAAAAGATGAAATCTGCCGTTATGGACGCACGAAACCATATCAATGACAAGCTTCGTAGTGGGATTCATCGCAGTCTTGAAGAAATTAATTACAACGGAATTGAAGCGCTCCCGGAGCGCAGGGAAACGTCTGAAGGCTTGCTGTATGATGCCGTTAGCGCTTTATTACGTTCGTCAGTCGCGTGAATACGTACGATTTTCTGTAGCAGTTGTCCGAGAATGCGAATAAGTTCGTCATATACAAGCTGACAGCATTTAACACTCGGCTCTTCTAGTCGTTTGATCTGTTGCTTGACAATGATTTCAAAGGCTTGTGTGCCAACAAAGAGTGACGGTGTTTGACCCTGCATTGTGGAAAAGTCTAGTTCAACAATTTCCGGTTACGCGGGTAACAAACCCACCGAAGAATTGTACAAGATAGTTCGGATATCCCCATCTTTGACCTGATCAAAGGGGTCGATACTCTTCACACCAGTATTGAACAACTCGTGGAAGACGAAGCTGATTCGTGCACCACCGCTTAATTCATTCAGCGAGAGGTCGTTGGTGTTACCGTCGATGACCGTTCGGAATTCATTTGTGAACTCCGTAATGACCGAAAGGACTATGTTGCCGGAGGATGCATCACCCAAGGGACCACCCAGGGTTGCCAGCTCGGCACTATATTTCTGAAGCTGCTGGCTTATACGGGCTTTGATGTCGGGCAGAGTGGCACGGATGTGTTGCATGAGAATCTAAGATGGGAGGAAGACGTTAGTGATAAATCTGCAGTGCGTGGAGAGCAATCGAGGCACACCATGTTGAGCTTACGGGCAAGGAAAGGAGTCCCGCAATACTGAGCTTTCCCTTTATATGAAGGGTGCAACTCAAAGAAGCTGCGCTCCGCGTCTAATGCAGCGCCAATTGTCTTGGATGTGTCAATGTCGCGTTGCCCTCGATTTACCACTGGCACGTATCCCAAACGTAATGGAATGACGCGCCCTGCAAGGATGTCCACAACGTCCGTTCCTTGGTCCCTTTTGGCGCGTTAGTTTCAAGAACTACACCGTTGTGAAAGCATGGACCTACATAAGGTCAACCTTGGTCAAAACACCGATCGTTCTCGTTCCTTCTGGGTCAACCTCCCGAGCTAGCTTCAAACCATCGGAGTTCGCCAAGTCTGTATTGGCAGCGGTGACAGCCAAGACGATACATGCTGGCCGCGAGATATACTTGACCAGCATGTCCTTGATTTGCTTTTCAATATCTTTGGGTTGGTCCCCGACAGGGACTTTGGTTAGACCGGGCAAGTCGACGAGAGTGAGAGTAAGGACGTTGGGAGAGAATATGCGTAGGTTGATGGGTTGTGGTGAGATGCCTGCATTACGACCAGTCTTAGCTTCTGTATCTCGAACGATTTCGGCACGAATTTTGTTGAAGTCATAGAACTTTTCGCCAGGAAGGTGCAGGAATTCACCCCACTCCGATTCGTTCGCCTGCTTATCACTGCCATTTAGTTGTGCTGTAACACAAGTCAGCTAGGTAAATAGAGCCAAGGAAGGAGGCCTACGATTTGGTGTCCCATTCGCTTGAGGCGCAGTTGCGGGACGATTAATGAGTTGAAGGACTAGTGGTCGCCGTGTCACGATACCAGTACCACGAGGAAGAAAATCTCTTCCAACGATGTTCTAATGCATTAATGTAAGGAGTGCACTTCATACACATCGAATGTCGCGGTACGAACCTCAAGCACACTACTCTTACCACTACTTTGACTTCCAAGCACGCAAATCTGTGGTAGGTCTATTTGGGATGCTGAGGAACCGACGGCGGAGAATACGTCTTGCAGTTTGTTAATGACAGACACGATTTCTGAACCGAGACCTGTGGACATGATGGGCAGACTAGATGATGGACAAGGGCAAAGAATTACAGAAATGAACGAGGCTAGACCGTGACTTGAGCTGCGAAACACGCAGTAGCCTTGAGCTTGAAAACACAGCCACAACTCCAAACCAGAACAAACTTCCTTCTTCTCGTCTTCCCGACCACTTACAAGTTTGTTTTGTGGTCATTGAATTGTGTTGCCAGTGTTCCAGGTAAACATTGTTCTTGAAAGCTAATGGTCACAGGTCTCCTACTCGATTATTGTTTCTCGCCTTCTTACTCATTTTCTTACCATGATGATACCTGCGCAGCACTCTGTTCCATACGGCCGCCTGCAAGCCAGTAGCAACTTGCTAGATGGCTGGCTAGCTGAGGCTGCCGAGCCAAATTTTGTCTAGCATGTCACGACCTTGCTTGATACGGGTGTCCCATTGTCAGATGTTTCACGACAACTAGAATCATCATGATAACTTAGGGACACTGTACATATCTGGCACAGGGATTCGTATAGTAATGCTTGTCACAGAGTCAGGGAAACATTCGTGCCCCTTTCAAGCTTTTTCGTTACAACGTTGCAGCCTCGTGGTCACGTTAAGTTCATACTTGGAAATTCGAATAAATGCTTCGACAACCTTGTGGCGACCTTCGTCTTGACTTCCACTATCATGATATTACAGTGTGATCAATGCGACCGTTTATTTCGTTCCACTCAGGCATTGTTTGCCCACTGTCGCGACAGAGCTGATCATCCCTTCTGCGAGGATTGCGACAGACTATTCTATACTTTTAATGGACTGGATCAGGTGCGGGGAGGCACTTGTTGCGATTTTTCACCCAACTCACGCTTCTTTTATGCCGGCACATGCAAAGCGCTGCGGTACATCGCAGTGGTGAATCAGACGAGTTTGAAGAACCGCCCCGCGGCAATAGGTGGTTTGTTGACTTGGCAAGCCTTTATCACACCTGTGGCTCCCACATAACCAGGCTAATTAGACGTGACAGCTGGGCCTGATGGCGGGTCTAATTCGACTAGTGTTTTGCTGTAGGCACCCAAATGAATAATTCTTCAATAAAGGTCGACCTTTGGAGCAGTATAAGGTGCTGGGTATAAGGTTATCGGGTACCTATGGGGACCTCGGCTATATCCGTCCCAAAGTGCCTGCCCCGTGACTATTATTAGTATTTACCACCGGCGGCCGACGCCAGCTACCACTTAAGCAGGTAAACATTGTTCTTGAAAGCTAATGGTTAGAGGTCTCCTTCTCGACCATTGGCCGCCTGCAAGCCAGTAGCAACTAGATGGCTGGCTGAGGCTGCTGAGCCAAAAATTGTCTAGCATGTCACGACCTTGCTTGATACGCGTGTCATGTTTCACGACAACAGAATCATCATGATACTAACTTAGGGTCATACGTATCTGGCACAAGGATTGTCGTATAGCATTAATGCTTGTCACAGAATCAGGGCCGCCTTGAACAATTGGCAAATATTCGTGCCCCTTTCAAGCTGCTTCGTTACAGCCTCATGGTTACGTTACGTTCATATTCGAATAAATACTTCGACAACCTTGTGGCGACCTTCGTCTTGACTTCTACTATCATGGCAGAGTGTAATCAATGCGACCGTTCATTTCGTTCTACTCAGGCATTGTTTGCCCACTGTCGCGACAAAGCTGACCACCCCTTCTGCGAGGATTGCGATAGACTATTCTCTACTTTTACTGGATTGGATCTGGTGCGGGGAGGCGCTTGTTGCCATTTTTCACCCAACTCACGCTTCTTTTATGCCAGCACATGCAAAACGCTGCGGTACATCGCAGCGACAGTGAATCAGACGAGTATGCGTTCGAGAGCGATGATGATGATGATGACGATGACTCGGATGACGATGACTCGGATGACGAAGAACCGTTCTGTGCGGGATGCAACAGGTGGTTTGTTGACTTGGCAAGCCTTTATCAGCACCTTGCTACCAGCTCAAAGCACAACTGGTGCTTTGTGTGCTCACGCGATTTTGCCACCCCGACCTCATTGGATCAAGTAAGTCCGGCTTTCGCTTTTACACTTCATAGTATGTTGATAAAAATACTGCCACACAGCACTCATCCTCCCCTGTGCACAGGGGCCTGGATTTCGAGTGTCCTTTGTGCTCAAAGAGGTTTAAGACCCCTTCCTCGATCGCCCTTCACATTGAGTCGGGGACTTGTCACAATATCTCACGAGCCCAAGTAACCGCGGCAGTCCATGCACTCAATATAGTGCCTACGATTTCGGTCTCTCGCCGCATAGAAGGCGGATCGACTCGCATTGTGTCTTACTATGTGACAGAGCGCGCATTCAACGGGACTGCTTACGAGTGTTATCTCTGCCACCGTACTTTCCGTACCTTGGGGGCTCTGAACTCCCACATCAACTCTCCGGCGCATGACGCGGATGAGTTCAAGTGCCCAAAGTGCAAGAGGAAGTACAAGTTGGTTTCAGGCCTGATGCAGCACATTGAAAGCGAAGCGTGTGGAATCGCGAGGTTCCAAATGGTGGAGGACTTTACGACGAGCTTGATTGACCAGTTTATGAAGCGCTTGAAACTTTAACTTCTTTTGAAAAGGGAATATGTACTGTAAGTGTAACATACATGGTGTATTTCTACGAGAAAGTGAATCAGAATCGGTTTGTCTCTTTGTTGTCGCCACTGAAAGTTCTAGCCTAGAGCTCACCTTGGTTGACAACAGTTTTGAACTG